>NC_067245.2:73997034-74227034 GCF_019359855.2 Lolium perenne
CCTGGACGAGGCGGCGTGGACCGACCCACCGCTTAAAGCGGTGAATAGGAGCACCCCCTGCGCGAGTTCGATCCAGACTGAAAGATTTTGATGGTGGGTTGAGACCCATTTATCACTACATGGTTACTTCTCATTTTATTTTATTATACCTTTTTTACTTTGTTCTTTTATATATAATTTAATTTTTCCTATTTATTAGTTCTATTTTTATAATTTTATGTTTATCTTAACTATTAAATTGCAATCCGTCGTTCGTGCGTGTACGTCGAGCAAAAAAAAACCCAGCGATATCGCGACCAGAAAACTTTGGGCAATCCCGATCACGTAGCCCCATCCGCTCCGCAAAAAAAAAAAAAAACAAATCGGGCCTAGGACTCTCGGGGCTGAACCGCAGAAGCAGCAACCGCATTGGGGCTCAGCCCGTGCTCCAGCTGCTGGACGTGTTCCGGCATACGTATCCGTTGGTACATACGTCGTGCAGACGTGCAGTTTTCAGGTCAATCGGTCGTACGTCCTGGCTAGCCAAATCATCTTCGGTCTCGTTCGATCCAACGTGAACAAAGCTTGGTGCGGTCCATCGTGTATTCTAAATATTTGGTCCCGGCCCAATTAAGAGCTGGCGCCTAACGCATGAGCTTATACCGTCTCGTTCTCGAGTTGGAGTGGACTTGATATAGCAGGTGTCAGCAACAGAACGAATCCCATATTTCCAATTGTCCGACGCGTCCGTGTGTGTCGAAAATGCGTCTGGTAGCGCTCCAGCGGGACGACGCTTAGTGACCAGGTCGTCCACAGCGACGCAAACACGACCCAAAAATGCGTCAGATTTGCGTCTCTGCGGATGCTGCGCGGACTCTGACGGACGCCCACAGTGACCGCTCGCTTTTCCACCGGGCCCGCCTGACAGTGCATCGTTTCACGGGCATCGTTCCCGCGTACGCCATCGACACCGACACGTGGCGCACCTGTCACCAGACCGAGAAGGATCCGAGGAGAATGGCGGGCTTCCTCGGCGACAGGGACTTCTCCTTCGACCATCTACCGGCGCCTCGTCGTCGAACACGGCAGTCGCCGGCGTCTGCACAGGATGACGACAACGAGGAGGAGTACAACGAGGCACTGACCTACCACAACGAGGAAGCCAAGGACGACAACGATGACTATGTCGCCTGCATTTTCCAGGAATGGAAGTTGGTCATGGCGGAGAGCCGGAAGTTCGACCCGGAGGAGATAACAGATGACGAGATCGCGAGGCTCGGCGTCATCGTCTCGGAGGTTTAAACATGCAAAGCATACTGTCAATTCATCATTTAAAAAAATTCCGCCCATAGTGACCGCTCGCTTTTCCACCGGGCCCGCCTGACAGTGCATCGTTTCACAGGCATCGTTCCCGCGTACGCCATCGACACCGACACGTGGCGCACCTGGCACCAGACCGAGAAGGATCCGAGGAGAATGGCGGGCTTCCTCGGCGACAGGGACTTCTCCTTCGACCATCTACCGGCGCCTCGTCGTTGAACACGGCAGTCGCCGGCGTCTGCACAGGATGACGACAACGAGGAGGAGTACAACTAGGCACTGACCTACCACAACGACGAAGCCAAGGACGACAACGATGACTATGTCGCCTGCATTTTCCAGGAATGGAAGTTGGTCATGGCGGAGAGCCGGAAGTTCGACCCGGAGGAGATAACAGATGACGAGATCGCGAGGCTCGGCGTCATCGTCTCGGAGGTTTAAACATGCAAAGCATACTGTCAATTCATCATTTAAAAAAATTTGTTTAAGTTATTGTTGTTTCGCGGCAACGCGCGGGCACAGTGCTAGTATTTTTTAAAAAATGGTTCATGTTGTGAAAAAATGATCACAATGTGCATAGTCTAAAACAAATTTTCATGCTTCACAAGGTTTGCATGCTCGAAAAAAGTACGTTTAAAGAATAAAAAATGATTGCGGTATTCAGAAAAAATGATCATAGGTTCAAAAGGGCGTTCAGGAGGTTGAGATAAAAATGTTGGTGGCCCCGAAAATGTTCACGGACACCAAACATATGTATTTGCTATTATTGAACTGACTCTATAAGTTAAATAGAAACTTGATACGTATTTTGAGATCTGTTCATAAACGTTTTTAAAAAGGTACATTTTTGTTAGGTAGCATTTGGTGCAACCCATGAGAACACTCCATGTAGGTGGAGCAACCACAACATACACACAAGGCCCTAAATAAGAATTACCAAAAATAATGTCTGGTGTCTATTTTACACAACAAGTCACAGTACAAGCTTGGACTAGCTCATTTAACTACTGGGCCACACAAAGAAAGTGCAATATTGGCTAAACAAATATGCCATCGTGTATTATATTTTAAGAAATTCTCTCTTATAAGCTGATGGCAACTATATTGTTCACACATACGAAATATGATCTAAGAACATTGAAGTACATGCAAGAAACAAAAAAAAAAACTAATTTCTAATTGTCTAAGGCTACATAGACAACGGTCACCTCAAATTGCATGTCTATGAAGTTTTACTTGTCATTTATAACCAAAGTAGGCCAAAGAATACAACACGGGAAACATACGTCGATATACAATGAAAAGTTGAACAATAAAAAGGGAGGAGGCAACAAAACGGAAAGGAAATTACATGTCCAAAAACGTCATACTAGGCCTAGCTACCATGAACATCTCCAAAACCCTAGCTCTCGCTTAATCCGTCTTTGACTCCACCTTCTTTCCCATCCCTCTAGCCTTCGTACTCTTCGCCATCCCGTGAGCCAGTAGCGAGAGCCATTACTCTAGCTCCATGCAAGGCGGTCTTCTAACCTCCCTTGCCACCATTTCCTCTGATCCTGTTGAGGTGGTTGCTTAACTTGTAGCTAAAGGGACTAATATATGTGGACTAGTGGTGTACGACGTTGTCGTCCAAAGTAGCGGTAGGGTGGTCGTGCTCTAGTTGTGTGGACATGTGTCGCTTACCAGTTATGGCACACAAATTTGTTTGTGGAAGAGAGTCTACTCGTGGGTAATGAATTCATGACGGTGATGCTTTGGTGTTGCCTGAGAATGCTGCAATAAGCCTGACCTAATATCAATAGATATATGCCTACATGTCCCTACTCCCCTTGCTCCTATCATGAGGCAGTGAGGCTTTCTCCATTGGCGGTGTTAAGAGGGGAGGATCACACTCCATCTTGTGTGCGGTGTTTGTGTGATGATACACTGGAAAGGCTTTAAATCCATGTCGTGAGCATGTGGACCGTGTACTGAATGCACTCAGACGATTTAATGGCTCATGGTGTTCACTCATGGCATTGCAATCTCCCCTTCGATGAGAAGTCGAAGCTTGTTGCATGGGGTATATGACTAATGGCTCGATGGAGAGGAGTTGTGTGGTGCTGACCTCGGTTCCGTTATCTTTTTAGGACACCAAGGTGGATTCGCTCAAAGTAGGGTAGAGAAGCATTTGAAAGATGCGCCAAGATAATTATTGAAACACTACTTCATATCCGCGATAAAAACATGTGGTGTACCCTTCATGGTCTTGTGTTGTCTTCTTGCTTAATGCATTGTGCTTGTGGATGCCCATGTTCTGGCCCGATTCGTTGGATTTGGCATGGTGATGAGAATCCATGTCATGGCGCTCACATGTTGGACTTCAACAATGTCAACGCAAGTGTGCACTCCCATCTTGAAGACATTTGTCGCAGAAGAATGTCGACCTAATCCTAGAAGTTGTTTATAGTATCTTGTAATGGGTCTATCACCTTTATCCATTTCATGTGCTAGTATTGTTTATGTAAGATGTTTTGGCCTCAACGTTTGCATCATATATAATAATAAAAAATGCCTCCCCGATCCAACGTATGAGAAACTTGATAGAGTACTAATGGACTCGGATTGGGAACAAAAATACCCACTTGTCTCAGTTCGTACTCTACCTCGGATCGAGTCGTTGTCGGATCATGCCCCAATATTGTTAACCACTGGGATACCTCCTCCCCAACGAAAACGCCAATTCAAATTTGAACTTGGGTGGCTACAAAGGGAGGGGTTCTCAGATATGGTTAAAAATATTTGGGACCAACATTTTGTCGCGGGCACTCCGATTCAAAGGTGGAATAGCAAGCTTCGGGCTGTGCGAAAATACCTTGGAGGTTGGGCATACGACGGGTCTACTCAAAAATGAGAAACTCAGCCTATCAACGTCAATTGACGATTTAGAGGCAATCGCGGAAACTAGACAGCTAACGACACAGGAGGTTGATTTGAAGAATCAACTTAATGCGAAGTTGGCTAGCTTATTACGCGAGGAGGAACTCAAATGGTACCAACGATCTAAAGCTCAATTCCTGTTGGATGGAGATTCGAATACGCGATACTTTCACAGTGTTGCTAATGGCAGACATAGAAAGAAACGCATTCAGTCTCTACTCCACGACGATGCTACGATCGAGGGTCATGAGCAGTTAAAATCATACATTACTTCTTATTACAAAGGTTTGTTTGGTGCACCCGAGGAATCAGGAATTACTCTGGATGAATCCAGGATCGATGACATTCCTCAAGTGTCCCCTCAGGAGAATGCTGTTCTTACTGCTCCATATACGATGGAGGAGGTAAGGAAAGCTGTCTTTCAGATGGAACATAACAAAGCACCAGGCCCTGATGGTTTCCCCGCCGAATTCTTTCAAACATTCTGGGATACAATTAAAAATGACCTCATGGTTTTGTTTGAAGAACTCCACGCAGGGCAATTAGAATTGTTTCGTATTAATTTTGGGGAGATCATTTTGCTTCCGAAGGTTAACGATGCTGAACGTATACAGCAATTTAGACCAATATGTCTCCTTAATGTCTGTTTTAAAATTTTCACTAAAGTAGCTACTATTAGACTTAATTCAGTGGCTGATCAGGTGGTGCGACCAACTCAAACTGCGTTCATGCAAGGTCGATACATCCTCGATGGTGTGGTTACCTTGCATGAAACAGTACATGAGATGCATCGCAAAAAGTTGAATGGGGTCATCCTCAAGATCGACTTTGAAAAAGCCTATGATAAGGTCAAATGGTCATTCTTACAACAAACACTTCGGATGAAAGGCTTTTCTCCCGAATGGCGCGCTTTAATTAATAACTTTGTCTTTGGTGGAAGTGTTGCTATCAAAGTTAACGATGATGTGGGCAACTACTTCCAAACAAAGAAAGGTTTGAGACAAGGCGATCCCCTATCTCCAATGTTATTTAACATTGTGGCGGATATGCTTGCTATATTAATTGAGCGTGCTAAGGAAGATGGGCAGATCGAAGGAGTGGTTCCCCATCTAGTTGATGGGGGATTGTCGATACTGCAATATGCCGACGACACGATTATTTTTATGGATCATGATCTGGAAAAGGCACGAAACCTGAAATTAATTTTATCAGCGTTTGAGCTACTTTCCGGTCTAAAGATTAATTTCCATAAGAGTGAGTTGTTTTGTTTCGGTGAGGCCCAAGACGATGCTAACCAATATGCCGAGTTATTTGGCTGTGGTTTAGGAAGTTTTCCAATAAGCTACTTGGGTATCCCGATTCATCATCGGAGACTCACCTTAGCAGAATGGAAAATAGTCGAGGAAAGATTGCAGATAAGACTTTCTAGTTGGAAAGGAAAATTACTATCTCTAGGTGGAAGATTGGTCCTCATAAATTCAGTACTCACGAATATGGTACTATATATGATTTCTTTCTTCCAGCTACCTAAAGGAATTCTTCATAGATTGGATTATTTCCGATCAAGATTCTTTTGGCAAGGAGATAGTGAGAAGAAGAAATACCGGTTAACAAAATGGAATGTAGTATGCCGTCCGAAAAATCAAGGTGGACTTGGTATCCATGACTTGGAGGTTAAAAACAAGGCCCTACTAGGCAAGTGGTTGGCCAGGTTTTTAACTGAGGATGGTGTATGGCAGACCTTGTTGAGGAGGAAGTATGTAGGCTCAAAAGCGATTTCTCAGGTTATTTGGAAACCCTGGGATTCTCACTTTTGGGCTGGCATTATGGCAACTAAGAAGCACTTCTTCCCACATGGGTCGTTTTCCATTAGAGATGGGTCGAGATACGGTTACGGGAGGATAAGTGGTTGGGTGCAACCACACTCCGAGAACAATATCCTGCTTTATACAGGATCATACGTCATAAGGATGTTACTCTTCAGAGTGTGATGGTAACCTCTCCACCAACTATGACATTTAGGCGTGATGTAGTCGGTCCCCGCTTAACTTCTTGGAATGAATTGCTACAAAGATTAGCTCCAATCCAACTGGTTCAGGGGAAAGATATTTTCCGCTGGGAACTTACCAAGAATGGTTTATTCTCGGTAAAATCCATGTATGAAGCGTTGACAGAACCTGTCCAACCGGTACTAAATAATAAAAGCATTTGGAAGTTGAGGATACCACTAAAAACGAAGGTGTTCGCTTGGTACTTACGCCGTGGTGTTATCCTCACTAAAGATAACCTTGCAAAGCGAAACTGGCATAGTTGTAAGAGATGTGTCTTCTGTCATGAAGACGAGACGATAAAACATCTCTTTTTCCAGTGTCAATTCGCGAGAGCTATATGGTCAATCATTCAGATAGGATCTAGCTTATACCCACCCCGAAGCATCGCTAACATTTTTGGCAATTGGCTAAATGGGGTTGTGGTTAGGTATAAGAGTCTTATCAGGGTGGGAGCGATTGCCGTTATTTGGTCGCTATGGCTATGTAGAAATGACAAGGTTTTTGACGATAAAAATTCTTCTCTTATGCAGGTAATCTACCGGTCTACGGCCTTGCTCCGTTCATGGTCGTCGCTTGGCTTGGAGGACCGCGACCTATTTACGGAGGTGTCTACACGGTTGGAGAATTCGGCCAAGGAGTTTATTACCCAACATGGGTGGCTGCATAGTCAGAGGATTGCAGCTTCTTCACCATGATGCGCTTTTCACTTAGTCGCTTGTTATGACATGAACTTTTCTGTTTTTATACTCTTGTGTGGACGGCTGTGTGCATCATAGTTATGCAGAGGCCGGGTGTATTACGAAATTTTGAAGTAATAAAGCGCCCTTTTTTGAAAAAATAAAAAATGTACATCCAAGCATGCAAATTTTGGAAGGCACGACCTTCCTTTTCGATAGAAAATGGCAACCTGATATTGTGTGTTACGAAACCTAAATAGCATGGCCGCTGCGTAAGGATGACACGCGTAAATCAAGAAATGGTCCAAAAAAAAGGTGTGCAACTTTTGGATCTTGCTGGTCACTGCAATTTCCAGACAAGTGTTATATGGAGTGAAGTATAGATCTGGGTTATCCAAAGGCTCAGAAAGGTGTATGAGATTACAGAATCCTCTACAACCTAGAAACAGACGATGCAAAAAAGCTATAGTTGAATTTTGCGTGCAAGGGCATCATGTCAGTTGTTGCAAATAGTGTATTAGAAAACCATACGCTAGAACCTTCTAAGGAAATTCGCAAAAAAAAAAAAAAAACCTTCTAAGGAAACCATACAAGAATTCAGGTCAGATCATATGTAGCGTTTCAATCGTAACTGATCTTAGGGCTCCTGGCAAGATGATGCAGCCATGTACAGTAATTTATCCTGTTTAAACAATTGCTGCCTCTATCAATCCAAAATGAAACCCACGAGCATGGCGATCAGAGAACTCCAGATTAGGCGAGGCGTGGCTGTCGAAACAGCGATAGCTAAGTGCGGAGGTCCAAAGCGTACGGCCAATCTGCGTCAGCATATTCATGGCGCTTTCTGGGATGATCATCACTTCGGTGATGAGTGACAAGGCGCTTTCCAGAAAGCAGCTTTGTTCATATGCAGCACGATTCCAGCGAGCAGAAAACGCGTGCTCAAATTGTTTTGCTCCATACATACAATCTTTTACTTGTAAAATTCACTTTAGTTTTGTTGTTATCTCGCAGTTAGCTTGCCGTGCATCAAACAATCTAAATTTATTCATGTGCTTGCTCCAGTAAGTAAAAGAAAAGATATATATTTGCCTTGACCGGTAGTATCTGTTAAGATCCATGCTACGGTTGGAGGGGCTTGATTTTATTAAGGATTTCCCGAGATTTGATATCTTAGGTAGTTGGTCCGACATCGCTGGCTGGTACAACCAGCCGTACAGATATGTTGCATCGACCTAGGGCTCCTACCTCTCTTATCCTCTTATCTTTGCTGCCCTATCCTTTCCCGTCTATACGTATTGAACTGCAAATCTCCTTTCGGTCCAGAAAAAGAAAGACTTGTGGATTCTGTGAAAAATGTAAGTCTAGGCATGGTAGAGAGTAGCCTCTTGCTTGCATCTCTCTGCATTCTTCCCCAGAAAAGGAACCTCCTTATCTACATTTCTGGATAACTTCACATAGCCTTTTCCATAGTGCATCTCTTGCCACCTAGCTGGTGATGCATGCTATCAAAAAAGCAAGTTAGGCTAGTGGGTGCAGTGCATTTCCCAACTTGAACAGCCCCATTCAACCATTGTACTTACTCCTTGGCATGTCATTCCAGGTACTGTTTTTGTGACAACAAACCATGATGCAGACTCGGAAAGACCGATAATTTAGGCAGCCACGGCAAGAGAGGATCCTCTTGCTAATTTTCCTTGTAATGAATGAGCTCTGGTGGACCTGAGCTCGATTATTCAAACGGGAATCAGAGGCCACTGCACCTTTTCAACTCCTACCTCGGTGCTTGATGCCTATCTGAATTTTCTTCTGAAAAGCATGCCTATCTGAATAAATATAAGATACAAGCATCTTCTTGCCTTTACAGAGTTGTTAGGCTTTGCTCACTTTATATAATCAGGATCAGGACTCAGCTTTTAACCACCGCTTTTCATGACCATAAAATTGTCTATCTATCTCTCTCTCTCGGATGGAGCCCACTGGAAAGATAGATCTCCTGGTCCTGAAACACTAAATGAGATCGCACAGGTCTCCTCCATAAGTCTCTGCACTGGTGGAGTGATGGAGATGGACCTACCCTTGTCCTGCTCCGGCAAGACGATCGAGCTGGCAGGACTGCTGCCACCTTAGCAACTGAATTATCAGGCAGCATGTCGGCACCTTCGATACAGCTTTGATCACTGTGTCTATTCTACTGAAACTTGGGAAGAAATGTGGAGGGTGGGTGTCCATTTCATAGGTGTCAATGTAGTACTAGTCTAAGCTGCTGTATAGCATAGGATGTGGGAATTTCCAGCTCCTAATTAATCCTGGTGATCTGATTCATAGCTTATTAGGCACTTTGCTTTGCTTTTGCCATCTTGCTTTCTGCATATTAACTAACCAACAGCAAGGACACTGCCATTGATGAAGATATGGAAGAAGAAAAATCCATGGTACAGCGACAGATCATAGCCCTTTCAACAACTGATTCTCCCAGGACGATATCAATGAGATCAGACATCAAGGCGGTACTGCTACCAAACCAGACATAATCAGTGAAGTAGCATGCACTCAACAGCCCAGAATGGTATCCTCTACTAGATTCACAAGGCATAAGAAAGTTTACAGCTCAGGCATAATCCACAGCCACATTTCCGGTCTGTTGCCTACAGACTATCTTTCATGTTGCATACATAATAAAGAACCAAAGGAATGTACAATTCTCTATAGAATTTACAAGGAGATAAAACCATTTCAGGCATCGACGGCCCTTACGGGCATAGATCTTGTTCTGGGGAGGTTTGGTGGCAACTGAGCTCCAGTATAATAGCTTCTGGCTGTGAACGTAAAATCCTGGCCGCTCCCGGTGTGAGGGGACCTTTGGGCTCCTTGATCAGGGAGCCTCGCTTGATTGTTGATGACTGGGTGTGGACTGGTGTTTCCTGAGGCAGGGCTTCGCTGGCAGGTCGGTACACGGAAATTGTGGTGCTTACCGACATGGAAAGATTGCAGCTTGCTCAGTGCAGGTTTCCTCCTAGCTGCTCCATTCAAGTTGTCCAAGTCCAGAGATGGATGAATAGCTCTCTTCAATTGTGCCATTTTCCGAGCTTTGTACTTGGCCATCTTTACTTCATGCTTTATGTCGAACCCTTTCGCCTGATTATCGTTATCGCTCTCATAATTGTTAGCTGAGCAGGACTGCTCTTGGAAAGAACTAAAGCAAAGCCGATCAGAAAGGCCTCTTCTACCCATCTTTGGAAACCCATTCATGTGTATGGCTTCCTTGTCTTTGACATGTTGCTCCTTTTGACCAGCTACATCATCAGAGCTGCCTCCTGAATCCTGCAAACCGGATTGGTCTTCATCAGCAGCTTGGAATGTGATCTCCTCAAACCTCCCATGTAGCTCTGCACATCGGCAACCACGAGTATCCGACGACATGTAGTCAAAAAGTGAACCACAAGATGACACATTGGATCCGCAGTTATGGCAGTATGTGATGTCTGGAGCTTCTTCTATGCCTGGACCAGCCATCCAATCTGGCACCAATGCACTAACCTCGCCGTCGATCATATCAGCAATTCGAGTAACCTCATGATCAGTTATATCCAGCTCGCCTACCATCTCAGTTGCCACACTTAATGCAGTATCGTTCTCAACGTCAAATGGAAAATAGATGTTGCGTACCCGCCCTGCAAATATGAGAAATTAGCTTTCACAAAATATCTGAGTTACCATTTTCAAACAGTGAATTCAATTAAAGAGCATAGACATTAGGTATTGTTTGTGTGTACCATCATCATCTGTAATTCGTAGTCGGAGGAAGATTCCTCCATCCTCGCTTTTTCTTCCCTTGATTGTGATGTCCACAGTGCCAAGAGCCTCATCTTCATGCCCGTTGAACAGGTCAATGCCATCAGCTTTACTGTCATCATCTTCCCATCTATCTTCCGTCGGTGTATCTTCATCGATGCTTTCTGATAGCCCATTGCTTATCATGGATCCATTACTATAAGCATGCCCTAAATAGGGCTGCCGCAGATAACTGTTCAACTGGCTATAATCCCCATCCCCAGAACATAGAGGCTCATCGCGTAGGAAAGGATCATTGAGCAGCTCTCTCGCAGAGAGCCTAAGGGATGCAGTGGTCAGGCACTTCTCGACAAATTGCCTCACCATCGGATCGTTCACCTTGTACAAGGCTTCTGGCTTAGTACCCTATCAACCAAACCACTAGATGATATCAGCACGACAATTTCAAACTAGCCGTACACCAGAATCACAAGAGCTGGAAATGGATCTAAGAGGCACTTCTTACAGAGATCACTCTCTTGTAGATCTGCACGGGGTGAGTGCATTCGCTGTACGGGTACTCAAAGGTGACCATTTCAAGCACGCACATCCCGAACGAGTATATGTCGACGAGCTCGTTGTACTCCTCCTCGTACACCTCCGGCGCCATGAACTCGGGGGTACCTACCGAAACCATGCGACAACTCCACCTCATCAAACTTCCATAGGACCATCACCATTTTGGGATTAGAAAAACATGCTTCTATGATAGGTAGCTAATCAACCAAAGCTTACCTACACAGTGAACAGCGTGAGACTTGCGGAGGATGGCGGCGAGGCCGAGGTCGCCGATCTTGACCTCACCCTGGTTACCGTTCACGAAGATGTTGTCACACTTGAGGTCCCGGTGGATGATGGGTGGATCATGGCTGTGCAGGTATAGCAGGCCGCTGAGGATCTGCCGGCACCAGTGCTTCACCGCCCATAAGTTCACCTTCCTGTGCTTCTGCCTGTACCTAATGAATCGCCACAGATGACAAGAGCAATCAATTAGGCATACTACAGAACTGAAGATACTTCCTTTCTAGAATTGGGTAGGAAAAAAATAGATTTTTTCTAGATTGAGCGTACAAGGATACTATACAAGTTTAATAAAGCATTAACAATTCATTAAAGAGGGAGGGAGGGAGGGAGGTTGAGATGGGATTGGTGGCTTACTGGCGGAGCGTGCCGGAGGTGAACATCTCGGTGATGAAGTTGATGTTCCGGCCGGAGATGTCGACCCAGGAGGTGTAGAACTTCATGATGTTCTTGTGCTTGAGCGTCTTGAGGAGGTGGATCTCGCAGTAGAGGCGCTCCAGGTCCTCGGGGCTCTGCAGGAAGTCGTGCAGCTTCACCTGGTTCCAGGCCACCTCCATCCCCTGGTACTCGTCGAAGGCCCGGTACCTGTAAACCAAAACGGAACCAACCTCGCCGTCGTTAGCTCAGGCCGACGGATGAACAAAACAGCACCAACGACGACGGGGGAAGCCGGATCTTACACGGTCTTGGACGCGCCCTTGCCAAGAACGTCGCTGTACTGCGATACATGGAGAGAGCAACCGGATCAGCGATCTGGGTGGCAGGGATAACGAATCGAGAAACGGCGGTCGAGGAGGAGGAGGAGGGGTTGGTGGTACCGTACCCTTCCGTACCGGCCGGTGGGGTCGACCTCCGCGTACTCCCCGCAGTCGGCGGCGTTGGCCTTGGCGCCCATCATCCTGGCCAGCTACTGCTGAAGAAGAAAGCTTCCACCCAGCGCGCGGCGGCCGGCCGGGCAGGGACAGGAGCTCCTGGCTGGCTGGTTGGTCGGTCGGCGCTGCTAGGAAGAAGAGGAGTGGATGAGCAGTGAGGAGCAGCAGCAGGAGGAGAGGATTGCCGCAGGGGGGAGAGAGCTATTTAGGGAAATGTGGGCACACATGGTGTGTGTGGGCAGGCAGAGATGGGAGGATGGAGATGACGGGATGAGGCTAAGCACAAGCTAAAGCTAAGCTTTGCTAATTAGGGCGATTATATGGATAGTTAAGATAAAGTTGCTGTTTTTACATGGGATTAAACCACCTATCAGCTATGGCCGATAGGGACTTGGGAGAATCCCAGATACTGTCGTCGGTTAGTCCGGTGGAGACCGTAGGATAATTCAATCATGACACGGTCAAATTAGCCTCACTTGATGCCCATTAAGTATTCGCCAATAATTTGGAGTTAATTAATCTAGAATCCTCGTAGAGGAGCCAGGTAACCCCATCTCCTTTATATCTAGAAAAAGAAAGAGGCAGGCCGATCCATTTCTTTTAGAAAAGGCAGGCCGATTTTCCAAGAAAGCCTGCTTGGTTTCGACCAAATCGTGTTCCATCTCCGACGGCCGAAAATGACTGCTCACAGAAAAGTAAATAAATCTAGTGTTTCTGTGGGCCAAACAGCTCTCTCGGAAACTATGTTGAGCAATTGGACGTTTTTATCTTCTTTTCTTTTTTTTCACCGGAGAGGAGGAGCCAGGTGATTAAGAAAGATGATTGAACAAGAAGATTGTTAATTGCCGCGGTCGTTTCTTGTTTTCCTCTTGTCATTGACGTAGCAAATCTGACTGGCTGCGAAAACAAAAGAGCAAATGGATGCCCCTTGATGGTGAGTGAAACCCTACTAAATGCTATGCTCCCCCGGCAGCCACACTTGGGCCACGTTCCTACGTGGTGGTCCGTTCATATCAATGAAAGAAAATGCGCTTTGGTAAGGAGTAGGCAAGATCCAGTGATATTTATATTTTGCCATTTTCATCTCTTGGTTAATACTTTCAGTTTAGCTAAAACTAACAATTAACCGACACCGAAAGAAAGCTGATGAAGCTATCTTTTAGGTCAAACATACCGCTTCGCACACGTGAAAAATCACGTTCTGCATGCATGCCCGCCAATTTTACGTACCTTCTCTATTTGTCGCTCTAGCAAACTTTGCCCTCACCTCTCGATGTACCTTTTGTCCAACGTATTTCTCCACTCCAACTCATGTGACCCATTACGTCACTAGCTTCCCACATCTCCGACATGATTGTACCTTACATCAATGACTTACCGTTAATCGCCAACTCGCTAACCAACTTTGCTCAACACTAGCGGAAAGTAGGGGGTTTGCCGAACCTTATATGCTCATTTATAGGGGAACAACAAAGGAGGACTTCGGCTGATAAATTATTTTTGGGATAAGCAAAATTGCATAAATCCTTTTTCTCGGCCTTCTTTCCCCACCCACACATCCGAAGGCTGGTACACCAGAGGATCCCTCACCCCTCCCCCCTCTCCCCCCCCACACAAGTATTGGCCACAAATTTAGTGGTTGGCCACTAATTGGTAGGTCACTATCCAACCTTGCTCCACACTAGAGAAATTGAAGAGGTCTCTAACCTCACGCGAGTTTGCGGCCCATTTTATAGGGGAGCGATAGAAGAGAGTTGCAATTGAAAGAGGAAGATGATGTATTACATGTTTCTTGTCGTGATTGCATGTGACATGCATCACTACATATAACTAAGTCTACGCTCATCCGGACGATAGTTGTAGTAAACCATATAGTGTATATGTAATTGAACTCTCACTCGCACATAGGATAATGATGTTTAAGTTATTGTCTTTTACTTTATCACTGGAGGACGCCTGAGATACTTCGCTTGTACGTTTCGCCATTGATAGCCCAAAAGCCTTGGATCCACGGGTGATTAACCGTGCTTAGACTTGATTTCCCAACAATTTCTTATTCATGAAGTATGCCAAGTATGTCTGCATCCAGGTGGTTTCAACCATCATGACTTCTTCAGGTTCCTTCTCTTTTGCTTCTTCCTCTTCTTCGGGTGCTAGGGTAGCCCCCGAGTTTGCTTTCAGCTTTTCGCTTTGATGTTTTTCCTTTCTTCGGCTTCTCAACTGCCGCAGACTTTGGTTCCTTGATGGAACGTTCCTTGAACTCATCCAGAACACTCCTGGTGGCACGGGCAAGCACTGGGACCCGATGTTAGCGAGAGCATTGGCTTCTTCGTTGCTTCCTTGACTAATATGCGAGACTTCACACCCATAAAATAGTCCTTCGAGGTTGGTGTACGTGTCTAGATAAGCTGCTATATTTTCACTCGCACGACATCGCATCGATTCATGACTTGCTAGACTGCGAGATTCGAATCTCCGAAGATTTTGAGGCGAGTTACACCGCACACTTTGTCCATATGCATGTCGTGCAACTAGGCCTCGTACTCAGCTTCATTATTTGACATGTTCTGGAAACACATTCAAAGAACTTAGCGCATCATGTCTCCATGTGGTGATATGAGCACCACGCCAGCTCCGGCGAGTCGTTTGGACCCATCAAAATACATGGTCCAAGCACTCGATAGGTCTGGATGTCCTAAATTTTGGAGTTTCATCCATTCACAGGTGAAATCGGGTAACACTTGAGACTTGATGGCTTTTCTTTTCTCGTATGTGATGTCCCGAGGGGATAGTTCGATTCCCCAAAGGGAGACATGCCATGTTGCGTCAGGATTATTGAGTATGTTTGAGGGAGGAGCTTCATTGACCACTACGATCGGGTGCTCTAAAAAGTAGTGGCGCAATGTCCTTGTTGTCATGAAGACGACATATGCGAGCTTCTGATAATGTGGGTACCGCTGCTTGGAAGGCGAGAGGACTTCACTCAAGTAGTACACCGGCCGCTGGACGCCATGAGTTTTTCCTTCTTCAGGTCGATCGACGACGAGGACCGTGCTGACCACATGATTTGTACCAGCAATGTAAAATAGCAATGGTTCTTTTTCCTTGGGTGCGACCAACACTGGCGGCGTGGAAAGCACCTCTTTGAGTTCTTCGAAGGCTTTATCGGCTTCCTTGCTCCACTCGATTTTCTTCGACTACTTCATTAGGGCATAGAACGGTAGCGCCCTCTCCCCCGGCCGAGCTATTAATCGACTCAAGGTTGCGGCGCGTATGGCCAAGTGCTGGATGTTCTTTAAGTTCGAAGGTTTCTTCATTGTTAGGATGGCCTAGATCTTTTCAGGATTGGATTTGATTCCCCTTGACGAGACTAAGTATCCGAGGAGTTTCCCTGGAGGGACACCAAATGGAGACTTCTTCAGGTTAAGCTTGAGGCGGTACCTGTCCAGGTTGTCGAACGATTTCGCTCATATCTTTGATGAGCGTTGCTTCTTGTTTCTTTGACTACCACCACATCGTCAATGTAGATGATGGTCTGCAAGAACACATGGTAATTCGTGCATATTTTCGTGGATGTATTATTTCCGGTTTTTATATCGTATCCCAACAAGGAGCGTAGGAGGATGTTTATCTACGGTGCTTCTGTCGCAGCCAAGGTGTCACAAGTCTTAGGTGAATGGACTGCGAGAATTGAAATGGAAGATGGTGAGTATAAATGATAGGATTTTCGAGTGTTGATAATGCAATAAACTAAAGTGCATAAAAGTAAACAACTAATAAGAAATAAACGGGTTTCTGCAGATGAAAAGGTAGGCGCGGGGTGATTCAGTTCATTGCGATAGTGAATGTGCCTAGTGGAATAAAAGTGATAAGTGAATATGATTCTTCCTATTTATATCTGAGAAGGCAAACAACCCATAAGAGAGAAAGACTCCTATTGGTAGATTTCATCTTCCTCCAATAATCCTTCTGCATGTTACCAAAGCCATGGTCAGCGCATCTATTAAGGTTGTTAAATCGGAGTAAACCTTTAAGCCGTGTGGTTCCTTGTGATTCCTCGAGTATTGCTAGATCCTCTTTGATATCTGCTGTGTCACTCGGGGGGAGGGGGGTCGCCGATTCACTAGCACACAAGTTCTTGTTTATGAGTTCTTGAGATCATGCTATCTGGGGCCTTAAATTAGATAACATCATTAGGTGCACATAAACATTCATACTCATATATAATCATCTTAACCATACATTCACAAATAGACGGAATAAAATTGGCACATCACATCTCACAATACCCTACATCTCCCAAGCCAATGGGGTCTACTCACACATGAAAGGAGAATAACATAAATATATCATAGCAAAGTAAATGGAGTTCATCTTGATATTACCGTAGCAAGCCATAAGAGTTGAAGATCAAATCAAATACAAACCAATATGGAATAGAGGTTTCAATCCCTAATATTACAACTATGAATCTCTCTCTCTCAGTAAAAGTGGGGTGTAATGGATGAGGTGGTGATCTTGGTGAGATTGGTCTTCAATGGAGTCGAGGATGGTCTTCTCCTTCTTCAGATCCGATCTCTTCTATTCTGGGGCGAATGGTGGCTAATGCCTTGTGTTTTTCGTCTGGTGCCTTTCACGAAAAGGTGAAGGCGGCGCTGCCCAGTACGGGTGGGCGGTACGGTCACCTCCGGCCATACCGGTGCCCACTAAAGTCTCTGGATCGCCAGGATGAATTTATCCTCAAAAGGAAATATCTTTATTTCATTGCAATTAGCCCATAAATGTCCTCAGATCCTCCAGAAATGACGGTTTCCTGAAATACATAATTCAAAAGCAAGGTTTCGCCTGGATTGCGATATTAACATTAGTTGAAACACAAAATCCAATGAAAACCTAATGAACCCGAGAGGTAGGTGGTGGAAATCCGTAGTAAAAAAAAGCATCGAAATTTGGAGCTATCAACATCCCCAAGCTTAGCTGTTACTCGCCCTCGAGTGGCAAAGTGATAAAAGAACAATAGCGAGAAATAAACTTGAGTAGAAGAGCTCACAAGGCCGAAGCGATATTAAATCCGTCTTCAAAAACCTTGCAACTTCAAACATGATCATAAAATATTCAAATGGTTGAACCTAGTGTCGTGTCCTAGCCACGTGTAGTTCTTCAATCAAAACAAATTCTAAACTCATAGAAAGTATCAACAGTTTGACTAAGATCGCCAATGCATTGTTTCAGTGCCTCTCTTCTTATTGAGAGTGAAATAGGAATTTTAAGCAATGAATGCTTTGATCAAATTAAGGGTGCACATGTGTAAGTCAAAAGACAATTAATCTTAGAGCAAATCATTGACCTCCACATCAAGAATCATGACTCTCCAACACCAATCCCCTCATTGTCTTTCAAGAAAATCCATCTAATAGTAACGAGCCAATGCCAAGACTTTGAAGTGATAATTTGGATTTGATATCACTTTGGTAAAGCAATAAAATACTAAGATTCACGACATTAAAGCTTGGCATATGTCTCAGCTACTACTAGGTTTCAGTTTAATCAAACAACTCCTATCATGAGTGATATCAAATCAATTCATTGAGACATGTGGTTGAGTACTACCAAGATTAAAACCTTAAGAAAAACATATGGCACCAAAGTCATCAAGAGATGCATGTACTTGTTATAAAAATGATCGAAATTGGATCCAATTGCGTTTGTTTTTCATACCTCATTCAATGATTGTGAAGCAAAACCAAAGTAGTGACACTAGCACGGGAATGAAATTTATATGACAACGAGCTAAGTGGGGAGCGAAACTAGAGTGCAGCCAAGCAAATAATCATATGATCACGAATGGAATTACAACGAGAGTGAAGAACATAAATGATACCTCATCTCTCTTGCTTGCCTCATACCCGAGTCTTCCTCCCTTCTATTCCCATCACGAGGCCACTGGAAGTGAATAACTCAAAGAAAATACAAAGAGAGCTTCACACACACAAAACGAGGAAATTTTAACTATTTTTTTGTGTTTTCAATTATAAATGCAAAAAAAGAAGTAAACATGCCAATAACAAGAAATTTTAACTAATTTTTTGTGTTTTCAATTATAAATGTAAAACAAGAAGTAAACATGCAAATAACAAGAAAAGAAAATAAACGAAAAGAATAAACTCAAATATGAATGCAAAGGTGGAGGATTTAAACATCCCCAAGCTTAGTTGTTTAGCCTAACTTGGATGAATGCCCACCATCACCACCTTGCGGCGACGGGTAGTAAGTGTGGAACCTGGTAGTGAACTCGCTGAAGCTCTGGGTGAGAGACAGCACATTGCCGTTCACGTCATGCAACGTGCTTTCCACGTCGCCGACGTGACCCACCAAGGTATCGTACTCCTCCCTCGGGACTTAGTCATATCTCGGCTGTGGCTGCATGTAGGGCTGCTGCGGAAACTGCTGGTACTGCTGATATTGGTGAGCTTGACCGTACTCTTCCTACCCCTGGTCTCCCCACTGCTGGTCATGATCTCCACCTTGATCATTTTGTTGCTCCCAAGCAGCATTTCTTCTGGGGACTTGTACTCGTCCAACCACCACCCTCAAAGTATGGTACTCCTTCGGTGAGAGCACCCAAGTGTCTTTCCTGGAAGACCAAAAGCACTAGAAAAAGGCAACAACTCTTGGACCATTTCACCGTTAGCCTCAAAATAAAATTGATAGACACGAAGTTGGGTGTTCTCCTTGTACACCCAAGAAACTTGGTACTAGCCATATGGTTATTATCCAGATACTTACTTCCCATGATGAGATTGCCCGGAAGGATCGATGAGACCACAGAAGTAAGCAATTTGGGTAACTAACCTACCACAGCGGATATCACATGTGTTTGCCGACCTCTGATCTGTGGAAGTGTTGAATGAGCAGGGCACCAAGGTTCACCCTGTGCTCCATGTTAGGGTAGAGTGCACTGCAGATGACGCACATCTCAGGGAAGTAGCGAATGGCAGGGTTCTGGATGGTGGTGGTATTCTTCCGCAAATAGTTCAAGTTCTTGTGTACAGAAATACGTTGCCAGGCTTCTTGTGCCTCCTGGACAACTTCCTCGTAATCTGGAGCCCTCCATGAGTGGAGAACCCGAAGTAACCACAAAAATCCTCGAAAGTAAGGACATGCGGTGTACTGTTCAACTGAAAACTCACATAGGTGTCTCACCCTAGGATGACGAGGTCGTCGTGGAAGCTTGCGAGAAACTCGAGTGTGGCACGCTTGTAGGTGTCACAGCTGAGTACCGAGAAGATCTCCAGACCGGCGTTCCTCACCAATGTGGTGAAGTCGCCGCTGAGGCCTTGGCCGGAGAGAAACTCCTCGTCGAACCACTTCATCGGAAGTACTTTGCGGGTGGACAACCGCTTGTACTCCTTGTTGAAGTAGGTCTCGAGCACTTCCCTCCGTGGCTTCTTCAGCGAGTCGGGGTGGCTGCTCGAGCCACCAATTCCACTGGACGAGCCCCTACGGAACATACCGCTAAATCTCATGCTACAAAATATTTCATAGAAAAAGTATAGGCATTAGGTTTCTATGGTATTGTACAATGATTACATGCACAAACTTTGAATTCGAACGTGTAGAATCAACAAGAAATTTCAAAACTATGAACTCATCTAGGTATCCAATATGACAGATTCAACCGTTCATTGTTGCAAATAACACATGGACCGGGTGAGAAACCGTACCGATGTGAAGAATCCCCAACTCAAACGACCGAAATCAACGAAGAATCGATGATTCTAGGGGATTAGGGTTTGAGTTTTTGAGAGAGGGAGAGAGAAAGAGAGAAAGAATGGCTGGTTTGGGGGGTCCCTAGCCAGCCCCGTCGTCTTGAAGAAGCCGACCACACGGTACAGGCGGACGGTACGGGGCAAATCCGCCCGTACCGGTGGTCGCCACTGTTGGATACGTCGGTTCGTTCATGATCACTTACCTGGATCTGGTACATACAGACGGTATGGGTACTACCCGTATCGATGACCACTAAATTTACTGGTTCCTTAGACGAGTTTTCAAAGATTTGAGGCTGAAACCGGTATGGGCATACGGTACGGGCGGATTTACCCGTACCGATGTCCGCTAAAGTTACTGCCTTCTTTGACCATTATTGCGAGGGGACGCTGTTTAATGGTAAGGGCGTATGGTACGGCCGTACTCCGCTGTACCGGCGTCCATTAAAACCTATGATATTTGGTCACATTGTACTTGAACCATGTCAGATGTTTACTTAGCTTAATTGCGTGACTCAAATCTTCTAGTGTTCCTGCTAAAGCATTTATATCGTCCTTGTGGAGCGTTAGTTGTCTAAACATTAACTTTTTAAATTCAGTTTGTTGATACCAACACTTTTTTTATTTCCATGTCAAGATCATTCTCAACTACCATAGCATGTAGTTCATTAGTCTTGCTTTTAATTGCCAGCTTAGTTGGTATACCTTTTTCTTTCATTGATTTTTTAACTACAGGCATAAGTTCACGGGTTATAAAAAGCATACCTTTCTTTGATTTAACCTTACCTAAGGGATTGTATTGCTCATCATTAAAAGCTCTCTCGGTGGATTTTTTTTTACTGCCTCCTTGTAGGTTAATGAATTTAGAGTTCCTCCTGCACATTCATCAACCATTGTTTAGATTCATCATTAAGACCACCATAAAAATATTGTAGAATAACATGGTCCATAAAACCGTGGTTGGAAACCCTCATAAGTAATCCATAGAATCTTCCCCAAGCTTGAGCAAATTATCTCCAATATTCTGGAAGAAATTAGTAATCTCCATTTTTACTTGCATACTCTTACAGAAAGGATAAATCTATTCATAAATTCTTTAATACAGTCTTTCCGGCTAGTAATAGTATTTCTTGGTAAGGCTTGCAACCATATGAATGCCTTGTACTTTAAGGACCAACAAAGTAATTTAAGAAGTAAGAAATATTTTGGCAAATTCATAGGCCCAACTACCTCACATTCAGAGTGGGCATTCGGTCATGACCGAAAATTCGGTTTTTGTATTTCGGTCTATTTCAAATTTTGTTAGAAAAAAATGAAGACCGAAATATGTAGGATAACGTTGCATAGAAAACAAAAAATTTCCTACCGCGAACACGCAATCCAAGCCAAGATGCAATCTAGAAGACAGTAGCAACGAGGGTTTTATCGAGTCTCACCCTTGAAGAGATTCCAAAGCCTACAAGAGTAGGCTCTTGTTGCTGCGGTAGACGTTCACTTGCCGCTTGCAAAAGCGCGTAGAATATCTTGATCACGATCGCTTCCGGCACCACGAACGGGCAGCACCTCCGTACTCGGTCACACGTTCGGTTGTTGATGAAGATGACGTCCACCTCCCCGTTCCAGCGGGCAGCGGAAGTAGTAGCTCCTCTTGAATCCGACAGCACGACGGCGTGGTGTCGGTGGTGGTGGAGAAATCCGGCGGAGCTTCGCTTAAGCGTGCGGGATGTGGTGGAGGAGAGAGACCGCTAGGGTTTGGGGAGAGAGGGGGAGGCTAGGGCGCCGGCCAAGGGCAGCCCTAGGTGGTGCGGCCAAGAGTGGGCAGCCCCCTCCCTCTCCTCCTCATTATATAGGTGGAAATCCCCAAGTGTTGGTATCCAAGTCTTCGAATAAGACCCCAACAATGAAACCTCCCATATGTAGGAAAACCTACCCAAGGTGGGAATCCCACTTGGGGTGGGATTCCCCCCTTCCATGAGGGGGGTTGGCCGGCCACCCTAGGGGAGTCCACCTTGGACTCCTCCCCTTTAGGGTTGGCTGGCCATGCAAGGTGGAGTCCCTCCGGGACTCTACTTTCCATGGTGATTTCTTCCGGACTTTTTCTAGAACCTTCTAGAACCTGCCATAAATGCACCAGATCATTTTCAAACTTGGAATATGACTTCCTATATATGAATCTTATTCTCCGGACCATTCCGGAACTCCTCGTGATGTCCGGGATCTCATCCGGGACTCCGAACAAATATTCGAACTCCATTCCATATTCAAGTTCTACCATTTCAACATCCAACTTTAAGTGTGTCACCCTACGGTTCGTGAACTATGCGGACATGGTTGAGTACTCACTCCGACCAATAACCAATAGCGGGATCTGGAGATCCATAATGGCTCCCACATATTCAACGATGACTTTAGTGATCGAATGAACCATTCACATACAATACCAATTCCCTTTGTCACGCGATATTTTACTTGTCCGAGGTTTGATCTTCGGTATCACTCTATACCTTGTTCAACCTCGTCTCCTGACAAGTACTCTTTACTCGTACCGTGGTATGTGGTCTCTTATGAACTTATTCATATGCTTGCAAGACATTAGACGACATTCCACCGAGAGGGCCCAGAGTATATCTATCCGTCATCGGGATGGACAAATCCCACTGTTGATCCATATGCCTCAACTCATACTTTCCGGATACTTAATCCCACCTTTATAACCACCCATTTACGCAGTGGCGTTTGATGTAATCAAAGTACCTTTCCGGTATAAGTGATTTACATGATCTCATGGTCATAAGGACTAGGTAACTATGTATCGAAAGCTTATAGCAAATAACTTAATGACGAGATCTTATGCTACGCTTAATTGGGTGTGTCCATTACATCATTCATATAATGATATAACCTTGTTATTAATAACATCCAATGTTCATGATTATGAAACTAATCATTCATTAATCAACAAGCTAGTTTAAGAGGCATACTAGGGACTTCTTGTTGTCTACATATCACACATGTACTAATGTTTCGGTTAATACAATTATAGCATGATATATAAACATTTATCATAAACATAAAGATATAAATAATAAACACTTTATTATTGCCTCTAGGGCATATCTCCTTCAGTCTCCCACTTGCACTAGAGTCAATAATCTAGTTTACATTTGTAAAGATATAACACCTTGGCCTTCCGGTGTTTTATCATGTATTGCTCACGGGAGAGGTTTTTAGTCAACAGATCTGACACGCTCAGAAACGTATATATTTTGTATTTCATTTGCGTCTCAACGCATTACTCATTTCCAAATGAGTCGGCATTAAATATGTTTGATCTTCTGGTGGAACCTTAATTCCGCTGTCTGAAATATGTCACTAATATTGTCACACACAATATAGCTTCAAAATTCTGACTCATTTAACTACACCAAGTTCTCAAAGAACCTCTTGACTTTAACATCCTTTGTCATTTGTCAAAACAATGACATATTCTGCCTCCTTTTGTAGAATCCGTCACAATATTTAGAACTCTTCTAAATCTAGCATAGACAACTTCTAGCTCATTGTGCTACTTTTTAAAACAACACTTAGTCTAATTTGAGATTGAAATTTAATTTTTATATGTGACAAAACAAATATCGGTGTAATCACCTTACAGCGATTTGTTTGTCATTTCTCCATACAAAACTATATATATATCCTTGGTTCTTCTAAAGTACTCAAGGATATTCTTACTGTCGTCCAATGATCATCTCATGAATCATTCCGGTATATGCTCATAACTTTTTAGAGCACAAGATATCTGATTTTGTACATATTATTCGTGATCTAAAATCACTCATGTGTTTTTACTCATCGAGTGTCAGATACACTCAAGTCTTGTTAAACCTTCACATGACAAGAACATTTTATTAATATTTCCATATTGAACTATTTTAATATCCATTCTATGTACTTTGACTTAAACTTATTATGTGTTTCAATCTATCTTCATAGATCTTGACACTAAATATGTTTTAGTCCATATCCTTTCATTGAAGTTAATTTTCAATGAAACATTTTAATCAAGTATATAATTACATTTATTTATAACCAACTATATGTCATCTACATAAAGTATTATAAATATGTCTCAGCGCTCCCACTTAATTTTTTTGCAAATGCAAGCCTCTTCATCATTTCTGATGAAATCAAAAACTCTTTGACTATTTCATCTGGTGAAGATTCCAACTCCGCGATACTTACTTCATCCAATTGAAGTTCGTATACCTATCTAGTATTCCACGGACCAGCAAAACTCTTGGTTGTATCTAGTATACACCTTTAATACACACTTCTGTTAAGTAGTGTATTTTGCCATCCTACTAACATATCTCATAAAAGAAATATGTAGTGATTATTAGAATAATCCACATAGACTATAAGCATTACTACGGAAGATCTAATCTTTTCGTAGTCAACTCTTTGAACTTTGTCGTAAACAATTTTTCGACAAGTCGAGCTTCTTTTAAGGATATTCCATCCAAGTCCATCAATTTCATAGATCCATTTACTTTCAAAAAGTATTTATCTATCTTGGATTTCATGGCGTATAGCCATTTTAACGGAGTCAGAGCCCATCATAACTTCTTTGTTTGTAGTTGGTTTATCATTGTTCAAAATCAATCCTTTGTTCACAAATCATTTATTTGATCACAAAGTAAACATACCTACAAGGTTCAATATGTACTTCGATCTCCATGGCTAAAACACTTTGTAGTCATGGGAGCCATGATCGTCGTGGCCGCTTCCGAAACAAATTCCGATGCTGCGCTACTCTGATCATTATGCTCAGGTTCATAAACCTTATCAAATTATATTGTCCTCCCACTAAAAAACTTCACTAGAAACAATTTCTTGGAAATAAGAAACATTGACAAACACTTTTGTCTTTGTCTCCATAGTGGGAAGAATTCCCAATCAATTCTCTGGGATAACCAACAAAGACATTCATCCGATTTTGGTTGTTAACTTTTAGACCAAAATTTAAAGAAATGACTATTAGGGTTTATACCCATGCCATAACTCGTATGGTGTCATTTCTACGGATCATGATGATGCTCTATTCAGTGTAAAAGCAGTAGTCACTAAAGCATAATCCACAAAAATAAAATGGCGTCATAATATTTTATCTCATCATTAATCCAACAAGGTTTGGATACATATCTCGGATACTATATCATCATTATGATACTCTAAGAAATGTGAGTTGTAGAACAATTTCATAACTCTTTTAGATGTTCGCTAAAACTCGTAATTCAAATATTTCCACCATGATTCAATCATAGATATTTGACTTTTCTATTACGATGATTTCCACTTCATGCTGAAATTTATTTGAATCCATTCAAATGTTTCAAACTTCTTCCTTATTGAATATATCCACATATATATACTCAATTCATTGTTGAAAGTTTTCATGAAGTAGAAGAATCTTCCGCACACAACCATGCCCAGTGAACCACATACATCATCATGTATTTTTCCACTAAGTTAGTTGCCCGTTCAACTTTTGGTCTATGAACGGTATTTTAATCATTCTCTTTAGAAAAGATTTGCAAGCGCCAAACGATTCAAAAATCAAATGAGTCCAAAAATCCATTTGCATGGAGTTCCTTCATGCGTTCCTTTCTAACATGACCTAAATGGCGGTTCCACAAATAAGTGGAATTCAAATCATTTGCCTTATGGCATTTTAGCGTCAGTGTTATGTATGTGTGTTTCACCATTAAGATTTATAATGACTTATCCATCGTACATGGAGTAATGTCATAATTTGAACAACTCATTGTTTTCATTTGACCAGAGCAAAATAACAATTATTAAGTTCTTTATTATAAATTCTAAGGGCTAGATAGAATGCCAACGACGAACATAATAACACTTTATTTTTGTTCCAGACGTGCATTCTTATCATATTCCTTGTCAGTCACTTAGGCCATTGTATTCTTGTATTGCGTTGTTTTGTATGACACTTCATACCAACCAATATGGTACAAATACCCAAGAATTTCATTGTGTGACCTAACTAGGAATACAACCATAACATGTATATCATTTATATACACCTGAGCTAGACTTTCTAGTCTTTTCTTTCTTTTTGCCAAAATATCTTTTGCAGTTTCTCTTTTAGCTTTCCTCATTATTCAGAAAAACACTTTAACATCAATAACTTCTAGGTTTGTTGGTCAAATACCAATAACCTTGAGGTTCTTACTTTGAAGTTGATCATCATATGACAAGTGTTCTAGATTTCACTTATTAGTAACTTTGTAATATGATGAACAATTTCACTCATATTTTTATCCATCAATTCATGACAACTTTTTGAGACCATGTCTCAGACATGCTAGGCTCATAAAGTTTAACCTTAGTATTCGCATGTGCAAATCTGGTTTGCACCCGTTGTAAGCACACGTAGAATCTATAACACCCGATCATCACGTGATGCTTCGATACGACGAGTCTTAGCAACGGTGCATACTAAGGATGATAACTTCATGGATATGCGAATATTATTAGTGCCCCAATAGTTGGAGGATTGTGACGCCTGGCGTCTTCAACCTTCATACATTCTCATAAAACTTATGAGTTTATGTAGTCTCACCAAATTTATATTCTATCATCTTGCAATAAGGTCTTAGATATCACATATATCTCATACCTTGATTATTTCTGAAAACTAAATTTTTCAGCTCCTTACTTTTCAAACAAATTTGAACTTCAAGTTTGACGGAGATAAGATAACTTTAGGTACTAATTGAAACCTTAGCTCTTTGAATCAACAATGCGAGGTTTGCTAAAAGTTTGCAATAGGACTTAATCAATTCTTGATTCTTTAACAATACGGTACCAATCCGTAAAGTTTCTTGTCAGATTTTAACAGTATTTCTATTTCAATAGCAAGACTAGTGCATAGTAGTAAACGGATGCCAATACTACAAAATTAATTCAAAATACTACTCAGACTATGTTTATGATAATTAGTTCATGGTTTAATCTAATTACTAATGAACTCCCACTTAATACAACATCCCTCATAGTTGTTAAGTGGTACACGATCCAAATTCAATACACCAAAAACCGATCATCACGTGAGATGATGTAGCTTCAATGGTGAACATCAACATGTTGATCATATCATCCATATGACTCGTGTTCAACCTTTCGGTTTCCGTTGTCCCGAGGCCATGTCTCAGACATGCTAGGCTCGTCAAGCAAACCCAAGTATTCGCGTGTGCAACATGGCTTACACCCGTTGTATGTGAATCGTTGAATCTATCACATCCGATCATCACGAGATGCTTTGAAACGCATTTAACTGTTACAACGGTGCATACGAGGGGAGAACACTTTATTATCTTGATATTAATGTGAGGGATCATCTTATAATGCTACCGTCGCAATCTAAGCAAAATAAGATGCATAAAGGATTAACATCACATGCAATTCATATGTGATATGATATGGCCCTTTTGTCTTTGCGCCTTCGATCTTCATCTCCAAAGCATGGACATGATCTCCATCATCAACGGGCATGATCTCCATCATCGTCGGCGTAGCGTCAAGGTTCATGGCGCCGGCTTCATGGTTGTTCACCTCATGTAGCAACTATTACAACTACTTTGAAATACTACTCAACATGAAATTTAAAGACAACCATAAGGCTCCTGCCGGTTGCCACAATACAATAATGATCATCTCATACATATTCATCATCACATTATGACCATATCACATCACCAAACCCTGCAAAAACAAGTTAGACGTCTCTAATTTGGTTTGCATATTTTACGTGGTTTAGGGTTTTCGAGTAAGATCTAATCTACCTACGAACATGAACCACAACGGTGATACTAGTGTTGTCAATAGAAGAGTAAGTTGAATCTTCACTATAGTAGGAGAGACAGACACCCGCAAAGCCTCTTATGCAATACAAGTTGCATGTCGAACGAGGAACAAGTCTCATGAACGCGGTCATGTAAAGTTAGTCCGAGCCGCTTCATCCCACTATGCCACAAAGATGCAAAGTACTCAAACTAAAGATAACAAGAGCATCAACGCCCACAAAACCATTGTGTTCTACTCGTGCAACCATCTATGCATAGACACGGCTCGGATACCACTGTAGGATAACGTTGCATAGAAAACAAAAAATTTCCTACCGCGAACACGCAATCCAAGCCAATATGCAATCTAGAAGACAGTAGCAACGAGGGTTTTATCGAGTCTCACCCTTGAAGAGATTCCAAAGCCTACAAGAGGAGGCTCTTGTTGCTGCGGTAGACGTTCACTTGCCGCTTGCAAAAGCGCGTAGAATATCTTGATCACGATCGCTTCCGGCGCCACGAACGGGCAGCACCTCCGTACTCGGTCACACGTTCGGTTGTTGATGAAGACGACGTCCACCTCCCCGTTCCAGCGGGCAGCGGAAGTAGTAGCTCCTCTTGAATCCGACAGCACGACGGCGTGGTGTCGGTGGTGGTGGAGAAATCCGGCGGAGCTTCGCTTAAGCGTGCGGGATGTGGTGGAGGAGAGAGACCGCTAGGGTTTGGGGAGAGAGGGGGAGGCTAGGGCGCCGGCCAAGGGCAGCCCTAGGTGGTGCGGCCAAGAGTGGGCAGCCCCTCCCTCTCCTCCTCATTATATAGGTGGAAATCCCCAAGTGTTGGTATCCAAGTCTTCGAATAAGACCCCAACAATGAAACCTCCCATATGTAGGAAAACCTACCCAAGGTGGGAATCCCACTTGGGGTGGGATTCCCCCCCTTCCATGAGGGGGGTTGGCCGGCCACCCTAGGGGAGTCCACCTTGGACTCCTCCCCTTTAGGGTTGGCTGGCCATGCAAGGTGGAGTCCCTTCGGGACTCTACTTTCCATGGTGATTTCTTCCGGACTTTTTCTAGAACCTTCTAGAACCTGCCATAAATGCACCGGATCATTTCCAAACTTGGAATATGACTTCCTATATATGAATCTTATTCTCCGGACCATTCCGGAACTCCTCGTGATGTCCGGGATCTCATCCGGGACTTCGAACAAATATTCGAACTCCATTCCATATTCAAGTTCTACCATTTCAACATCCAACTTTAAGTGTGTCACCCTACGGTTCGTGAACTATGCGGACATGGTTGAGTACTCACTCCGACCAATAACTAATAGCAGGATCTGGAGATCCATAAAGGCTCCCACATATTCAACGATGACTTTAGTGATCGAATGAACCATTCACATACAATACCAATTCCCTTTGTCACGCGATATTTTACTTGTCCGAGGTTTGATCTTCGATATCACTCTATACCTTGTTCAACCTCGTCTCCTGACAAGTACTCTTTACTCGTACCGTGGTATGTGGTCTCTTATGAACTTATTCATATGCTTGCAAGACATTAGACGACATTCCACCGAGAGGGCCCAGAGTATATCTATCCGTCATCGGGATGGACAAATCCCACTGTTGATCCATATGCCTCAACTCATACTTTCCGGATACTTAATCCCACCTTTATAACCACCCATTTACGCAGTGGCGTTTGATGTAATCAAAGTACCTTTCCGGTATAAGTGATTTACATGATCTCATGGTCATAAGGACTAGGTAACTATGTATCGAAAGCTTATAGCAAATAACTTAATGACGAGATCTTATGCTACGCTTAATTGGGTGTGTCCATTACATCATTCATATAATGATATAACCTTGTTATTAATAACATCCAATGTTCATGATTATGAAACTAATCATCCATTAATCAACAAGCTAGTTTAAGAGGCATACTAGGGACTTCTTGTTGTCTACATATCACACATGTACTAATGTTTCGGTTAATACAATTATAGCATGATATATAAACATTTATCATAAACATAAAGGTATAAATAATAACCACTTTATTATTGCCTCTAGAGCATATCTCCTTCAAAATATACTTGTGAGTTTTACTACCCGACAAATTCGGGTACCCAATAATTCGGGTTCGGGTTCGGTCACGATCGAATAGTGTGGCCGATGTTGTCAACACAAAACTTAGACAATATTTAGTAAACGTTGGCAACATTTTAGATGTATTTTGGACGTTTTTTCATTGCATATATTATTATCAATTGGTAGGAATAAACTTTCAACAATCTAAACAAAATGTAACAATGCTAGAGAAGTTTGATCAACATTCAACAATACCACATCTCACGCACATAACAAAATCTAAAGATTGTGATAGTCACAAATAAAATTCGGTCAGTTCGATCTATTCGGTTACTCGAAACAAATGACCGAATTGACCAAACTAAATTCGGTCTATAAAATTTTCTACCCAATTTTGTATCGGTCATTTCGGTCTCGGTCTTTTTGGTTTTGGTCTTCGGCCATTGGTTTTTTTACCCACCCCTACCTCACATATATCATTCACTCTAGTTAAGTGAATGCTTGGATCTTCGTGTTCTTCTCTTGAAAATGCATTATCTTACATCATAATTAGTACTCCCTGCGTCCCGAAATGTAAGGCGTCTAAGGATTAGTCAAAAGTCAACATTTTTAAGTTTGACGAAGTTTATACACAAAAATATAAACATTTACAGTACTAAATCAACATGAATAGATTCACCATAAAATATATTTTCTTAATATGTTCATTCGATATTGTAGATGCAAATATTTTTTTAAAATATTTGATCAAAGTTAGTAAAGTTTAACTTTTGACCAGTTCATAGACGCCTTACATTTTGGGAGGAGGGAGTAACTCAGGATCTATTTTATATTCCATGCCCTTAACATCGGGATAAACAGTAGAAGTTTTTGCAACTAACGTTGAAGGAGTTCCATATTCTCCTAAGGTTTTGCTAGGCCATGCTGCCTTAGCTGCGATGGATAAGTTTTCCATCATGATACTTAAACTGTTTACATCTACATCACACAAATTAGCTAGATTTTGAATAACTTATAGACGTCTAGAGTTTGGTACTCGATCAATAAACTTTGGTAGATAAACTCAACATGAGCGTGTGGAACCTCTATCCTCAACAGAGATCATCGAAACTTACATGTGTCAAGAAACAAACACCCAACACTTAGCTCCCCGACAACGGCGCCATAAAATAGCTCGATGGTCTGCAAAACACAGGGTCATTTGTGCATATTTTCGTGGAAGTATTATTCCAGTTTTTATATCGTATCCCAACAAGGAGCGTAGGAGGATGTTTACCTACGGTGTTTCTGTCACAAGTCTTAGGTGAATTGACTGCAAGAATTAAAAATGGAAGATGGTGAGTATAAATGATAGGATATTGGAGTGTTGATAATGCAATAAGGTAAAATGCATAAAAGTAAACAACTAACAAGAAATAAACAAGTTTTTGCAGATGAAAAGGTAGGCATGGGGTGATTTAGTTCATGGCAATACTGAATGTGCCTGATGGAATAAAAGTGATAGGTGAATATGATTCTTCCTATTTATACTCGAGAAGGAAAGCAACCCATAAGAGAGAAAGACTCCTCTTGGTAGATTTCATCTTCCTCCAATAATCCTTCTGCCTGTTACCAAAGCCATGTTCGGCGCATCTATTAAGATGGTTAAACCGGAGTAACTGGTTTGTTGTGATTCCTCGAGTATTGCTAGATCCTCTTTGATATCGGTTGTGTCACTCGAGGGTGGCCGATTCACTAGCACACAAGTTCATGTTTATGAGTTCTTAAGATCATGCTATCTCGTCCCTTAAAATAGATAACATCATTAGGTGCACATAAACATTCATACTCATATATAATCATCTTAACCATAATTCACAAATAGATGGAATAAAATTGGCACATCACATCTCACCAATTCCCTACATCGCCCACGCCAATGGGATCTACTAACACATGAGAGGAGAATAACATAATGATATCATAGCAAAGTAAATAGAGTTCACCTTAATATTACCGTAGCAAGCCACAATAGTTGAAGATCAAATCAAATACAAACCAAGATGGAATAGAGTTTTCAATCTCTAATCTTACAAGTATGAATCTCTCTCTCTCTCTCAGTACAAGTGGGGTGTAATGGATGAAGTGGTGATCTTGATGAGGTTGATCTTCAGTGGAGTTGAGGATGGTCTTCTCCTTCTTCATATCTGATCTCTTTTGGGGCGAATGGTGGCTGTTGCCTTGTGTTTTTTGTCTGATGCCCTTCGTGAAAAGGGTTTGGTTTGATAAGGGGAAGGTCGCGCCGCCTAGTACGGCCGGGCAGTAAGGTCACCTCCGCCCGTACCGATGCCCGCTAAAGTCCCTAGGTCGCTAGGATGGATTTGGCCTCAAAAGGAAATGTCTTTTTTTCATTGCAATTAGCCTATAAATGTCCTCGGATCCTCCAGAAATGACGGTTTCCTGAAATACATGATTCAAAAGCAAGGTTTCGCCTGGATTGCGATATTAATATTAGTTGAAACACAAAATACAATGAAACCCCAATGAAACCAAGAGGTAAGTGGTGGAAAATGCGTAGTAAAAAAGCAATGAAATTTGGAGCTATCAGTAGACCTGGACATTTTTGCCGATCTTCTCGCCAAGACAGTTCTGCATCATCCTCTAGTACGTGGCTCCCGCGTTCTTCAACTTGAAAGGCATCGTCTGGTTGCAGTAAACCCCTGTAGGGATTCGTTGCATAGAAAACAAAAAATTTCCTACCGCGAGAACGCAATCCAAGCCAAGATGCAATCTAGAAGATGGGAGCAACGAGGGGATGAACGAGACTAACCCTTGAAGATTTCCAAAGCCTAGGAGAGGAGGCTCTCGTTGCTGCGGTAGACGATCACTTGCCGCTTTCAAAAGCGCGTAGAAGATCTTGACGGTGCCACAATCGGGCAGCACCTCCGTACTCGGTCACACGTACGGTGTTGATGACGATGTCCTTCTCCCCGTTCCAGCGGGCGGCGGAAGTAGTAGATCCTCCTCGGAATCCCGGCAACACGACGGCGTGGTGGCGGTGGTGGTGGAGAACTCTGGCAGGGCTTCGCCTATGCGCTGCGGGAGTATTATGTGGAGGAGGAGAGGCTAGGGTTTGGGGAGAGGGGGTGGCTAGGGCGCCGGCCATGGGCAGCCCTAGGTGGTGCGGCCAAGAGTGGCTGCCCCCTCCCTCTCCTCCTCATTATATAGGTGGAAATCCCCAAGAGTTGTAGTCCAAGTCTTCGAATAAGACCCCAACAACAAAACCTCCCATAGGTGGGAAACCTACTCAAGGGGGGAGTCCTACCCAAGGTGGGACTCCCACCTTTCCCTTAGGTGGGGTGGCCGGCCACCTATGGTGGAGTCCACCTGGGACTCCACCCTTTAGGGTTTGGCTGGCCATGCAAGGTGGAGTCCCTTCGGGACTCCACTTTCCATGGTGATTTCTTCCGGACTTTTCTAGAACCTTCTAGAACCTGCCATAAATGCATCGGATCATTTCCAAACTTGGAATATGACTTCCTATATATGAATCTTATTCTCCGGACCATTCCGGACCTCCTCGTGATGTCCTGGATCCCATCCGAGACTCCGAACAAAACTTCAAACTCCATTCCTTATTCCATATCTACTTAAACGACATCAAACCTTAAGTGTGTCACCCTACGGTTCGCGAACTATGTAGACATGGTCGAGATCTCTCTCCGACCAATAACCAATAGCGTGATCTGGAGATCCATAATGGCTCCCACATATTTAACGATGACTTAGTGATCGAATGAACAATTCACATACGATACCAATTCCCTTTGTCACGCGATATTTTACTTGTCCGAGGTTTGATCATCGGTATATCTATACCTTGTTCAACCTCGTCTCCTGACAAGTACTCTTTACTCGTACCGTGGTATGTTGTCTCTTATGAACCATTCATATGCTTGCAAGCTATTTAGACGACATTCCACCGAGAGGGCCCAGAGTATATCTATCCGTCATCGGGATGGACAAATCCTTTGTTGATCCATATGCCTCAACTTATACTTTCCGGATACTTAATCCCACCTTTATAACCACCCATTTACGCAGTGGCGTTTGATGTAATCAAAGTACCTTTCCAGCATAAGTGATTTACATGATCTCATGGTCATAAGGACTAGGTAACTATGTATCGAAAGCTTATAGCAAATAACTTAATGACGAGATCTTATGCTATGCTTAATTGGGTGTATCCATTACATCATTCACATAATGATATAACCTTGTTATTAATAACATCCAATGTTCATGATTATGAAACTAATCATCTATTAATCAACAAGCTAGTTAAGAGGCTTTACTAGGGACTCATTGTTGTTTACATAACACACATGTATCAATGTTTCGGTTAATACAATTATAGCATGGTATATAAACATTTATCATAAATATAAAGATATATAATAACCACTTTTATTATTGCCTCTTGGGCATATCTCCAACAGTCTCTCACTTGCACTAGAGTCAATAATCTAGATTACATTGTAATGTACCTAACACCCATGGCATTCTGGTGTTGGTCATACTTTGCCCTAGGGAGAGCTTTAGTCAACGGTTCTGACACACTCAGAAACGTATGTATTTTGCAATTCATTTGCGTCTTCACGCATCACTCATTTTCCAAATGAGTCGGCATTAAATATGTTTGGTCTTCTGGTGGAACCTTAATTCTGTGGTCTGAAATATGTCACTAATATTGTCATACACAATATATTACTATACTAAACTTGAACAACTTCGATTTTTCTCAGAATTTTGGATTTACTTTTATGTACCTGTCCTGTTGACACGTGTTCTTTTATGTGCTGTTATTTTTTTGTGTGCAGTTTTGATAGCGTTTTGCAGTTTCGTCGGATTTATTTCTGGGTGGTTGCTCGCATGGTGGTGGTTTCTTTTTCAAGCCTGGGTGAGTGTAGCACATTCTTCTTTCTGTGCCGCTGTTGCTCAACGTGGTGGGGTCATGAGCATGCGTGTGGTGGGGAGGTCGTGACACGATTACCTGATTTACTGCCCATATTGTCCAGTGGGTTCCCTTTTTGTCTTCATTCTTCCTTTTCTTCCTCTCAACGTCTGGGTTGCAGGCGAGGTCGTGAGGTCCTCGGGGCTAGCGGGCGGGTGACTGGCGGCCGGTGGCGGGCGGGAGGCGACGGCGGGAGTGAGGCGACCACGGCGGAGATACCCTCCGTGGTGCGGTGCTCGAGCGTGCAAGATCGGCATCTATGGCATTTCTGTCCCTCCACCCCCACCGTTCTGCCCCATGTCCAAGCTCCTCCCCTTGATGCGGTGGTTGAGTGGAGGCGGCGAACGGCGGGAGCCCTCGCCAACCTCTTTGATGCTGCTATTGTGGTGTCTGCGGCAGGTGGCCGGCGATGTCCCGTCGAAGAGGTCGAACAGACTGTTGCCATGGCGCAACGCAACGGCAAGCCGTGCCAGCCACGTCGTGGCCCTGAGCGGCCGCTGAAGCCGGCGGAGGACCCGACGGTGCCCGCCGACAGAGATCATCTCGAATTGCTGGCGATCTAGGGGAAGCCGTCAAGATGAACCGTGAGTCCGTGACACCACGCTCTTCTCCATCTGTATCCGCCGTGTCTCCGCCCATGTCCTCACCTCTGACTGCTCCCCTGCTCTCCCCCACGCCCCCTCCTCTTGGCGACAAGTTGTGCCACTCCTCGACGGCTCAGTTAGCAAGCCCATCAAAGCCGTCGACAAGGGCCTAGCCGCCGACAAGGGGAGGTCCTGACTCCTGAGCATCGGGAGCACCTGCGCGGGGGTGCAGTTCGTAGGCGGCAACGTCGAGCTGCGTGGTGGCTCCTTAGCCGCCGTGGGGATGCGCCGCGACGCGCGGCCACGCTGCCGAGATGGAGGCCTCGTGCGCCGCCGTGCCGGTGCGGATGCTCGCGAGCAGCCGGGGGCTGCTGGATCGGATCAGGGTCAACTTCAACGCTGCTGAGCTCCGGCTGCCGGCGCACCCACGTCTCTCCGGATTACTGTGCTCGCTCGCTCGAACAGTCTTGGCACGACCAGATGCACTCAGGCACACACAGCGGTGCGGTAGCCCTAGCGATTGCGGCGGTGACTGGCCGGAAGAGGAACAGTGACCAGCAAAAATTGCGGCTGCTACCAGCAGGAAGCTGAGCACACGAGCAGCGGCCAGCGTCGGCAGAGCAGGCTGCAGCCTGCAGGCGACCGCGACGGTAATCAGCCGCATAGCAATTAACAGATTAGCATGTACTTTTCACTTCTTCACTTTTCAGGTCATATATTGCATTGGGATTTTTTTTTACAATGAGTACCTAGCATCCAGTACCCGGTGCCGCCATTGCTGGGGTCGATGGGAATTTGATGTGGAAATTATTGACTACTTGTGCATGGTCGATTCTCCGCAGAAAAAACCAAATCATAACTAATTCGTCGTTTAATCTTGCCTCTGACAGTCTGACTAGGTAGTCTGGCAACATATTTTGTTGCGTCAGTTTGGAGTCGTCGGTATAATCTGGCGCTGATGGTTCCATCATTGAAGAATTTGGGCAGCTAGCCATAATTGTGGCATACTCTCTGTAGTTGTTGGATTTTGCCTTAATCAATAGCCATTTTTCATGCTATGGATCAGTAGCCAGTTTGTGGTTTCACGACCTTATGGTTGACACTTGACAATTGATTGAAATAATGTGGTAAATAGGATTTGCGTACTGTTGGGGAAACAAATAGGCAATCTAGCACATTTTATGTCGCAATAACATGCCAAGTTCACCTTTTGATCATACAGTAATTCAGGTAGTTAGTTCATTGTTTATGGTTGTCCATGGGGTAGAATTTCAGACTATCTTCTTGAACTGAATTGTGCACAACGTCCATTATAGTAACTATGCGTCAGATGGCACACTTCCAATATTCACAAGTGATCACGTGTAATTTTTCCAATCAATTTAACTAGGTATTTATGTACTGCAGGTTCTTGTGCATTTTTTTAACCGCGTCGGGCATATTTCAACAGAGAGTTATTAACCTGAAATGGCAGGCTATAATGGACATGGAGAACAAAAGAGAAGAAGCCATGTTGATTGTGTGCCCACTCTGATTATATGTATATCCATTCTCTGTCCATTCTGTGTGCCCCTTTATATTTGAACTTTGATAAATCTTTGCACCTACATCTGTATAACAACCCATTGATAATTGCTTTCAACCATATTCATACACCTAGCTTCCTTCAGGCATTTCTTTATGTACACTACTCTCACATCTAAGTATTTTGTTGACGCCGTGCAATCTAATGGATATTTGCTACGGCAAACAGATTTAAAAAGCGGAAGCCATCGAGAAAATGAAGTGCCAACTAGACCTCCTCATAAGTTGTTTAATTGATTATCTAAACCTTATTTACTAATTCTGGATAGATGAGTTAGCTATATGAAATGTGCTTCTAGATTCTCCATGTTCCAGTAATGGCACAAATTCATTTATATTATACCTAATGTGACTTTTTTGTTTGCGATGAAAACTACAGAGAGATGATAGGTAGAACCACCTCTATTCACCTTTGCACTTTCTTGAAAAGAAGGTAAGAATATCTCTTTTGTGAGGAACACTTTCAAAATTCTCCTTTTTATGCTACATAATTGCAGTGGTCAATTCACAGCTGATTGTCCGTATAAATGACTTTGTGTCTTATCCAAATCAACTTTGATTAGAAAGATATTGTCAGCATGCCTGCCTAGGATCTATCCATGTTTTGTATTTTATTTCAGTCTTTGCTACAATTAACAATAGGAAAAGGAAAGGAAAACGCATGAGAAAATCTCATTATTTTTCCTCATCTGTTCATATTCTTTGATTATTTTCTAAATTATTTTTTCACTCTGCTACAATTAATCGATATATTCTGCTTTTTCTAGCAATTCAAATAGTCTTGCTCAAAGATGTGTCAGACCATCTGGGAAACACACATATCGAGAGACTACACAAATTATATAAGAAAGTTAGGTTCCTAATGGTATGCCACCAGGTATATATCACATACAACATCTTTAGTTCAGTTTCCCTTTTTTTAAATGACCACTATTCAATCATCTCACTATTACAGGGAGGAATCATGGAAGGCTATGTGTACCTAAACAAGTGCATAGAACAATTTAGGGAACTAAAGGAAGGTCTATCTACCCATTCAAATAGTTCGTCTTCTCTGCGTGACCAACCTTCATGTAGGCATGGTCGAATCTCAGGTTCTGCAGGTGAATCTGTTGACGGTAATCTATTCTGTATTGTGATACATCGACGCAACATATGCAGTGTATACTTGCCACATTACAATCTTAGAGAACGACTTGCTGCTTTACAGTAGACTTGCCGCTTTCCTAGCATCTAAAAGGACTTATTCGGTATCTTACTCTTTTTTTTTTGCGAGAACGGTATCTTACTCTTATGATCATAGGGTCCAATCACTAAGGCGCATGATGCTCTGAGACATAGCAAACCTAAAGATTTAAGAGGTTAGCTTTCTTTTGTTCCCATGTCTTGGCATTATTTTAATAAATTATGTATAATATGAAGATTTTTATTATCTTACTCTGATATATCTTAGAAGTTAGAACACCAAAACCTTGCGGATTCAGGAAAATGACCAGATGGTTGTCAAAACAAAGAGTATCCAAAGAGCTGAAAACAAAATGAAATGAGTTAGCAGCTGTATCTTGGTGAAATAAATGCAAAGCCAAACAAATATGAATGTTGTTGTTAAAGACGATATATGATTGTCCAGAGCGGCGCAACCAGTGTCGTACTCAATGTTTTATCTAGATCGCCAATGTGCAAGGTTCTGATGTCATTGATTTTATTATAATGGAAACATACAGTCCATTTTGCGAACATAATAAATCGATAATAGCATTGTCAAATAATAATGATAATTTTCCTAATATGGTGTTCTATATTCAAATCACCTATTGTCTCATTTCAATTACTTTGTTCAGTTATCTTTAGTCTAATTATTGTAGGCCTGGGTTGGAAGAAGCAAAAGAAAGCTAGCTAGATATAAAGAATGCCAAGAGATTGCTGGCACTCCTACATAAACTGCATCTCTCACCCTGTCGTCCTTGGAAATTATTTTGTTGTCTTATTAATCCATCCATAACATGTGTTTGTATGGTATTTAGAATTCTTTGTTTCCAACAAATTAATTCCAAAGTGTTCTCCTGACTTATGGTAAATATAATCTGTTGCTACATGTGACTATATGAGTTATCAGTTTGAACCAAACTGGGTGTAAAAACAATTTGTTGGAAAGAAAAACATATAGACGTATACAAGTAGGCGGATATCTGGCGAGTTTTGTTTGGTCATGTATTATTCTTACTGTTCAAAATAGCAATACAACACCTGATTACTATTGAGAGTGGAAAGTGTAGTCCAGGGCTGGAAATGTACTTGGTTTTCTTATCTTTTTTTATTAGGTCTTCTTTTCTAATGGAACAAGCTATACTTTTCTTTGTAATACTTAAAATTTCATGTGCCTTAGCCCGTTATGAAAGATTGCTCTATGTTCAACAAGTACCATTATTTTTCTTATCATACGATTCATATCTTGGTCATGTACAGGTAATTCATTTATTGAAGCGATAGTTTGGTGTCCGGACCTGAAGGACATTCTACAAACATGCATATGTAATTTTTTTCACCAAGATGATGTCTCTTATCAAATTCCATGTTGGTGTTCTCTGGGGACAATAGTGAGTCTAAACATGTGAGTTCCTTGAAAGCACTACGTTCATATCTTGGTCATGTACAGGTAATTCATTTATTGAAGCGATAGTTTGGTGTCAGGACCTGAAGGACATTCTACAAACATGCATATGTAATTTTTCCGCCAAGATGATGTCTCTTACCAAATTCCATGTTGGTGTTCTCCAGGGACAATATTGAGTCTAAACATGTGAGTTCCTTGAAAGCACTACGTTACTCTGAAGCTGAAAGTGTTGTGATATCTGCCTATGCTGATATAGAATTAATTGCCGCTTGATTTCTGTAGTATTCACCATGCATGGCTTGGTCGTTTTGTTTGAAACCTTGGAGTGACCTGATATTTACAATTTATGGTCCATCAGTTTAGGAATTAGTAATTGTTAACATTGTGTGTTCATATAAAAACATATATAAGTAGGCAGATTTGTGGAGAGATAATGGCTGCAATAGCATTTTGTTATTCTATATATGTTCCTATGGTTTAGTATGTCTCCATATCTGGGCATCATGTTTGCTTTATCTAATACGGAAATAATCAAAATGCTTGAAAATGGAGATACATGTATTGCATATAGGGCTGACTTCATACTGTGCGGGATAGAGTAGTTTACCAGTAACATTGTTCCACACTGCATAGCTAAATTTGCATTTGGTCATCCTATCCTTTTTTTTTTAGAATTTGGTCATCCTATCCTAATATAGAAAAATTGCCCCATTGATCTGACAGTTGCATCACTGACCAGCTAATCTGGTTAGACTGCTACAATTTCCAGTTCGAATTACATGTGGACATTTGCAAGATGCATGAATGTTTTCATGTAAAATGAATTGCCACACAAGCCAAAATTTTATGCCATTAATTAAGTACATCCATTTTCCATTTTAAGTAGCAATCGTATGATGAGACCATAAAAGAAGAGCTAATGGAGAATATTGGGATGTAGGAGCAACCCAGAAAACACCACGCCTTGATACGATCGGCAATTATGCTTGCTCTCATAAGAACCTTTTTTTAGATGCACGTTTTTATGTCAAGTAGGATTATGTCAGCCAACCACGGTCCACACTATTGTAGGCAACTTCATGGAAATGAATGTACAAATCTATGTAAATCTACTCGATGGATGATATACTAAGAAAAGTTTGAATTATAAATCTGGTTAATTTCATTATCAAATTTACTCGCAACACAGCCTCCCAGACAACTCACCTTAATATTCAGACAAATAAAGACACAACATTCCTTTTCTCTATGCGGCATGCCACCGTGTATACACCTATTTGTACAGAAACTACCTATACTGGAGGGTTGCTTCACAATAGATTCCTCTCAGGGGAAATGCAAGTATGATAGAGATAACTTGATGGCTATGCCTCTTATAGTTCGTGAAAAGATAAACCATGAACAACTTGCTATTTATGACCAGATAATATCGGCGGTAGTTAATCAAGTTGGGGTTGTATACTTTATGTCCGAGCATGTGTATGCAGACAACTGATGCTTTTGTTTTTTCTTTGTTTCAAGGGTGCATTTCAGCAAGACATTGCATGGGTTGTGCCATCCTTTCCTTACGCCAGCTTCGGAGCAGCTGGAGAATGTGGACTCTGCAATGAAGTTTCCAACGGTTATCTGTAGTGTCTGGCTGGCCATTGTGTTTGACCTAAATTTCATTGAAAGAATCAAGGCATGTATACATACTTGCTAATTTTCTGTTGATTTTTTTAGCAATCGGTGGTGGTTTTATTGCTGTTGTTTCATTTATGTTGCTTGCTAATTTACTGATGAAAATCTGGAACAACGAAACGAACCTTACTAGATGGTAACCTTTTCTTCGGATTTTGTGGCCAAACAACAAATTACTTTTCACCTTACCTGTTCATTTTGCATTGGGCCTACATGAAAGCAAATTCTTGGTCATTCATTCTTGAGATGCTACTATTCTGTTCATCTGATGTAAACTGAACTGGTCATCTGCTTTGTATGGTACAACCGTGTGTGTTTTTACGTGCAATTACCATACAGGTTTAGCGGTATCAGTATACGCATCTTCTTTAAGCTACGACCACCAAAGATGATTTCTGTACTCCTAGACTAGATGTGTGTACTTTATGCCAGCATACCCCTTAAACTATCTAGCTGAATCTGAATAACACAAGTATCGCTGACTTATACCCCACTACTGAAATAAAATCAAATGATATCATTATTTGCCACACATTACTTCTACTTTTTTCCTTCCACTACACTACCCACACTACCAAAAATTACCATCAGTCCTCACCATATGGCGCGGCGTGCCACCGCGCCTATCATTGCTAGTAGCTTCAAAGTTCTAACACTATCGGAACTACACCAAGTTCTCAAAGAACCTCTTGACTTAACATGCTCAGTCATTGTCAAAACAACGACATATTCTGCCTTCGTTTGTAGAATCCGTCACAACATTTAGAACTCTTCTAAATCTAGCATTGTGCTACCTTTTAAACAACACTTAGCCTAATTTTGAGATTGAAATTTTATTTTTATATGTGACAAAACCAATATCGGTGCAACACCTTACAGCGATTTGTTTGTCATTTCTCCATACAAAACTATTTATATATCCTTGGTTCTTCTAAAGTACACAGGGATATTCTTACTGTTTGTCCAATGATTATCACATGAATCATTCTGGTATATGCTCCTAACATTTTAGAGCACAGGACATCTGATTGTGTACATATTAATTGTGATCTAAATCACTCATGTGTTTTTACTCATTGAGTGTCAGATACACTCAAGTTTTGTTAAAACTTCACATGACAAGAACATTTTCTTAATATTTCTATATTGAACTACTTCAATATCCTTTCTATGTACTTTGACTTAAACTTATTATGTGTTTCAATCTATCTTCATAGATCTTGACACTAAATATGTTTCAGTCCATATCCTTTCATTGAAGTTAATTCTCAATGAAACCTTTTATAATCAACTATATAATTACATCATTTATAACCAACTATATGTATCTACATAAAGTATTATAAATATGTCTCAGCGCTCCCACTTAATTTCTTGCAAATGCAAGCCTCTTCATCGTTTCTGATGAAATCAAAAACTCTTTGACTATTTCATCCGGTGAAGATTCCAACTCCGCGATACTCACTTCATCCAATTGAAGTTCGTTTACCTATCTAGTATTCCACGGACTAGCAAAACAATTAGTTTATCTTGTATACACCTTTAATACACACTTCTGTTAAGTAATGTATTTTGCCATCCTACTATCATATCTCATGAAAGAAATATGTAGCGATTACTAGAATAATCCACATAGACTATAAGCATTGCTATGGAAGATCTAATCTTAACGTAGTCAACTCTTTGAACTTTGTCGTAAACAACTTTTCGACAAGTCGAGCTTATTCAAGGATATTCCATCCAAGTTCATCAATTTTATAGATCCGTTTACTTTCAAAAAATATTCATCTATCTTGGATTTCATGGCGTATAGCCATTTTAACGAAGTCAGGGCCCATCATAACTTCTTTGTATGTAGTTGGTTTATCATTGTTCAAAAACAATCCTTTGTTCACAAATCATTTATTTGATCACAAAGTAAACCATACCTACAAGGTTCAATAAGTACTTCGATCTCCATGACTATAACATTTTGTAGACATGGGAGCCATGATCGTCGTGGCCGCTTCCGGAACCAATTCCGATGTTGCGCTACTCTGATCATTATGCTCAGGTTCTTAAACCTTATCAAGTTCTATTGTCCTCCCACTCAAATACTTCGCTAAAAACAATTTCTTGGAAATAAGTAAGAAACATCGACAAACACTTTTGTCTTTGTCTCCATAGTGGAAAGAATTCCCAATCAATTCTGTGGGATAACCAACAAAGACATTCATCCGATTTTGGTTGTAAACTTATTTACTTTATGCTATGCATTCCAAAATTTAAGAAAGGACTATTAGGGTTCATACCCATGCCATAACTCGTATGGTGTCATTTCAACGGATCATGATGATGCTCTATTCAGTGTAAAAGCGGTAGTCTCTAAAGCATAATTCATAAAAATATAATGGCATCAATATTTTATCTCATCATTGATCCAACAAGGTTTGGATACATCTCTCGGATACTCCATCATCATTATGATACTCCAAGAAAACGTGAGTTGTAGAACAATTTCATAACTCTCTTAGATGTTCGCTAAAACTCGTAATTCAAATATTTCCCCCATGATCCAATCATAGATATTTGACTTTTCTATTACGATGATTTCCACTTCATACTGAAATTTATTTGAATCCATTCAAATGTTTCAAACTTCTTCCTTATCGAATATATCCACATATATACTCAATTCATTGTTGGAAGTTTTCATGAAGTAGAAGAATCTCCCGCACACAACTATGCCCAGTGAACCTCATACATCATCATGTATGTTTCCACTAAGTTAGTTGTCCGTTCAACTCTTGGCCTATGAACGGTATTTTAGTCATTCTCTTTAGAAAAGATTTGCAAGCGCCAAATGATTCAAAAATCAAATGACTCCAAAAATTCATTTGCATGGAGTTCCTTCATGCGTTCCTTTCTAACATGACCTAAATGGCGGTTCCACAAATAAGTGGAATTCAAATCATTTGCCTTATGGCATTTTAGCGTCAGTGTTATGTATGTGTGTTTCACCATTAAGATTTATAATAACTTATCCATCGTACATGGAGTAATGTCATAATTTGAACAACTCATTGTTTTTATTTGACCAGAGCAAAATAACAATTATTAAGTTCTTTATTATAAATTCTAAGGGCTAGATAGGATGCCAACGCCGGACATAATAACACTTTATTTTTGTTCCAGAAGTGCATTCCTATCATATTCCTTGTCATTCACTTAGGCCATTGTATTCTTGTATTGCGTTGTTTTGTATGACATTTCATACCAACCAATATGGTACTAATACCCAAGAATTTCATTGTGTGACCAAACTAGGAATACAACCATAACATGTATATCATGTATATACACCTGAGCTAGACTTTCTAGTCTTCTCTTTTCTTTCTGCCAAAATATCTTTTGTAGTTTCTCTTTTAGCTTTCCTCATTATTCAGAAAATACTTCACCTTCAATAACTTCTAGGTTTGTTGGTCAAATACCAATAACCTTGAGGTTCTTACTTTGAAGTTGATCATCATATGACAAGTGTTTCAGATTTCACTATTAGTAACTTTGTAATATGATGAACAATTTCACTCATAATTTTATCCATCATATCATGACGACTTTTCCGAGACCATGTCTGTACATGCTAGGCTCGTAAAGTTTAACCTCAGTATTCGCATGTGCAAATCTGGCTTGCACCCGTTGTATGCACACGTAGAATCTATCACACCCGATCATCACGTGATGCTTCGAAACGACGAGTCTTAGCAACGGTGCATACTAAGGATGATCACTTCATGGATATGCGAATATCGTTAGTGCCCCAATAGTTGGAGGATTGGGACGCCTTGCGTCTTCAACCTTCGTACATTCCCATAAAACTTATGAGTTTATGTAGTCTCACCAAATTATATTCTATCATCTTAGATATCACATATATCTCATACCTTGATTATTTCTGAAAACTAAATTTTCAGCTCCTTACTTTTCAAATAGATTTGAACTTCAAGTTTCACGGAGACAAGATAACTTTAGGTACTAATTGAAACCATAGCTCTTTGAATCAACAATGTGAGGTTTACTAAAAGTTTGCAATAGGACTTAATCATTTCTTGATTCTTTAACAATACGGTACCGATCAAGTAAAGTTTCTTGTCAGATTTTAACAGTATTTCTATCTCAATTACAAGACTAGCGCATGGTAGAATACGGATGCCAATACTACAAAATTAATTCAAAATACTACTCAGACTATGTTTATGATAATTAGTTCATGTTTTAATCTAATTACTAATAAACTCCCACTTAATACAACATCCCTCATAGTTGTTAAGTGGTACACGATCCAGATCCACTACACCAAAACCGATCATCACGTGAGATGATGTAGCTTCAATGGTGAACATCAACATGTTGATCATATCATCCATATGACTCGTGTTCAACCTTTCGGTTTCCGTTGTCCCGAGGCCATATCTGTACATGCTAGGCTCGTCAAGCAAACCCAAGTATTCCGCGTGTGCAACATGGCTTACACCCGTTGTATGTGAACGTTGAGTCTATCACATCCGATCATCACGAGATGCTTCGAAAACGACGAACTATATCAACGGTGCATACGAGGGGAGAACACTTTATTATCTTGATATTAATGTGAGGGATCATCTTATAATGCTACCGTCGTGTTCTAAGCAAAATAAGATGCATAAAGGATTAACATCACATGCAATTCATATGTGATATGATATGGCCCTTTAGTCTTTGCGCCTTCGATCTTCATCTCCAAAGCACGGACATGATCTCCATCATCAACGGGCATGATCTCCATCATCGTCGGCGTAGCGTCAAGGTCCATGGCGCCGTCTTCATGGTTGTTCACCCCATGTAGCAACTATTACAACTACTTTGAAATACTACTCAACATGAAATTTAAAGACAACCATAAGGCTCCTGCCGGTTGCCACAATACAATAATGATCATCTCATACATATTCATCATCACATTATGGCCATATCACATCACCAAACCCTGCAAAAACAAGTTAGACGTCTCTAATTTGGTTTGCATATTTTACGTGGTTTAGGGTTTTCGAGTAAGATCTAATCTACCTACGAACATGAACCACAACGGTGATACTAGTGTTGTCAATAGAAAGAGTAAATTGAATCTTCACTATGGTGGGAGAGACAGACACCCGCAAAGCCACTTATGCAATACAAGTTGCATGTCGAACGTGGAGCAAGTCTCATGAACGCGGTCATGTAAAGTTAGCCCGAGCCGCTTCATCCCACCATGCCACAAAGATGCAAAGTACTCGAACTAAAGACAACATAAGCATCAACGCCCACAAAACAATTGTGTTCTACTCGTGCAACCATCTATGCATAGACACGGCTCTGATACCACTGTAGGGATTCGTTGCATAGAAAACAAAAAAATTCCTACCGCGAGAACGCAATCCAAGCCAAGATGCAATCTAGAAGATGGGAGCAACGAGGGGATGAACAAGACTAACCCTTGAAGATTTCCAAAGCCTACGAGAGGAGGCTCTCGTTGCTGCGGTAGACGATCACTTGCCGCTTTCAAAAGCGCGTAGAAGATCTTGACGGTGCCACAATCAGGCAGCACCTCCGTACTCGGTCACACGTATGGTGTTGATGACGACGTCCTTCTCCCCGTTCCAGCGCGGCGGAAGTAGTAGATCCTCCTCGGAATCCCGGCAGCACGACGGCGTGGTGGAGGTGGTGGTGGAGAACTCCGGCAGGGCTTCGCCTATGCGCTGCGGGAGTATTATGTGGAGGAGGAGAGGCTAGGGTTTGGGGAGAGGGGGTGGCTAGGGCGCCGGCCATGGGCAGCCCTAGGTGGTGCGGCCAAGAGTGGCTGCCCCCCTCCCTCTCCTCCTCATTATATAGGTGGAAATCCCCAAGAGTTGTAGTCCAAGTCTTCGAATAAGACCCCAACAACAAAACCTCCCATAGGTGGGAAACCTACTCAAGGGGGGAGTCCTACCCAAGGTGGGACTCCCACCTTTCCCTTAGGTGGGGTGGCCGGCCACCTATGGTGGAGTCCACCTGGGACTCCACCCTTTAGGGTTTGGCTGGCCATGCAAGGTGGAGTCCCTTCGGGACTCCACTTTCCATGGTGATTTGTTCCGGACTTTTCTAGAACCTTCTAGAACCTGCCATAAATGCACCGGATCATTTCCAAACTTGGAATATGACTTCCTATATCTGAATCTTATTCTCCGGACCATTCCGGACCTCCTCGTGATGTCCTGGATCCCATCCGAGACTCCGAACAAAATTTGAACTCCATTCCTTATTCCATATCTACTTAAACGACATCAAACCTTAAGTGTGTCACCCTATGGTTCGCGAACTATGTAGACATGGTCGAGATCTCTCTCCGACCAATAACCAATAGCGGGATCTGGAGATCCATAATGGCTCCCACATATTCAACGATGACTTAGTGATCGAATGAACCATTCACATACGATACCAATTCCCTTTGTCACGCGATATTTTACTTGTCCGAGGTTTGATCATCGGTATCTCTATACCTTGTTCAACCTCGTCTCCTGACAAGTACTCTTTACTCGTACCGTGGTATGTTGTCTCTTATGAACCATTCATATGCTTGCAAGCTATTTAGACGACATTCCACCGAGAGGGCCCAGAGTATATCTATCCGTCATCGGGATGGACAAATCCCACTGTTGATCCATATGCCTCAACTTATACTTTCCGGATACTTAATCCCACCTTTATAACCACCCATTTACGCAGTGGCGTTTGATGTAATCAAAGTACCTTTCCAGCATAAGTGATTTACATGATCTCATGGTCATAAGGACTAGGTAACTATGTATCGAAAGCTTATAGCAAATAACTTAATGACGTGATCTTATGCTACGCTTAATTGGGTGTATCCATTACATCATTCACATAATGATATAACCTTGTTATTAATAACATCCAATGTTCATGATTATGAAACTAATCATCTATTAATCAACAAGCTAGTTAAGAGGCTTTACTAGGGACTCATTGTTGTTTACATAACACACATGTATCAATATTTCGGTTAATACAATTATAGCATGGTATATAAACATTTATCATAAACATAAAGATATATAATAACCACTTTTATTATTGCCTCTTGGGCATATCTCCAACAACCCCGTAGGGTGTGATGGACGTTGTTTTTTCTTGATCTTCTTTTAGCCTGATTTGGTGATATCCGGAGTACGCATCCAAAAAGGAAAGACGTTCACAACAAGCCAGCGAGTCAATTATCTAATTGATTCGAGGGGCGGGAAGTGATCCTTTGGGCATTGCTTGTTGAGGTATGTGAAGTCAACACATATGTGCTGATCCTTAGTGTTTTTCTTGGGCACCTACACTGGGCCGGCCAGCCAAGTCGATTGTTGGATTTCTCGGATGAACTTGGCATCTTGCAACCGATGGAGTTCTATAGCTATTGCTTTGTGTTTTGGTTCTACAAACCGATGAAGTGATTGCATGTACGGTTTTGCACCAGGATATATGTTGAGTGCATGCTCGGAGAGTTCCCTGGGAACACCTTGCATGCCCGCTGGACACACTAAGAGAATATTACCCAACACTCACGGAGAAACTCGACGGCCACACTTTCCTATGCGACATCGAGGTTGTCCACCACATATGTCATTTTCTTCGGGTCTGAGGGGTGGACCTATACTTCCTTCGTGTCATTGCCAGCGTTAAATGCTTGATCTGGCAGTACCTGCCACACCTATGGTGATATGTTGTGATCGACGAAACCTTGAGGTTGGAGGAACTCTGCGTGCATCCCGAAGGACTCTGGTATCTTGTGGAATTCTCTGTCACGTGTGTTGGATCGAGAGAAATCTCTTTTGACTGTGATAACACCATTGGGTCATGGAATCTTCAGGACGAGGTAAGTATGATGTGACACCACCATGAATAGAGAATACACGGGGCATCCCAAGATGGCGTGATACTGCGATGGCCATTCTAGGACTTCAAACTCTAGCTTTTCTTTTATGAAGTTTCTTCGAGTCCCAAAGACTACTTCAAGGTCTATCTTTCCCAAAGGAAACCCTGGCTTTCCCGGAACAATACTGTGGAATCCAATTTCCGAGGGTACCAGGTTGGTCACAGATATGTTCATTGCTCGCAAGGTCTTGGCATAGATAAGGTTGATGGCACTTCCATCATTCAAGAAAACCTTGTTGTAGTCGTATCCATCCATCCGAGCGTTGACGACCAAAGGCGACCAAGGGTCCGCTTAGATGGAACTGCAGGCTCTTCATGGCAGTAGATTTTGTGCTGCCCTATACCCTTATGGTTTACAGATAATCGTCCAGCTAAGCTTTGGGTTCTTCAAGGCCATCGTACTTCTGTCGCTCGGTAGGGAGCTTGAATCCATGAGGCACAGGTGTTTTGCGAACCCGAAGGGTAAAGCAGTTTGCGCTGCTAAGCTCGTCGTTGTTGTCATCATTGGATTCTGAACATCGTCGGTTTCTCCTCTCAACGCGAGCTTTGTCGATTATTTTCTGAGTGATACCATGTCTAGCATCTTCATCCCGATGACTCACCCGCTTCTGGCATGGTGACCTGGATCGCCGGGGTTCTATCTCCTGCCGAGGACTATTGTGATGGCGTGGAGTTTTGTCGGTTCTGGCAGCGATATATTTTTCTAGGAGCACTTCTGCCACAATGCCTAAACCAACAAGGGTGGCGCGGTGCATCGCCAATCGCGGGTTGTCGGGTGACTACTTAGTGGCCATCAGATAAGTTTGGCAAGCGAGTATTGCTACTTTTGGCGTCTTTAGCTATATATTTCCTCTTGAGTCAACCGACATGAAGGACAACACAAGATATTTTATCATGTTTTGCCGTTATTCCTCTGGTACAACGCTTAACCGGGATCCACCTCTTCTATTTTGGTTTCTTTCTCCAACACTTGCGGCTCCTGAGGAGCTTAGTTGTGCTTGTTGAATACTCGAAGCGTCGGCTTTATCCCTGCAAGCTTCAAGATATTGCCTCATCTTGATCAATTCTTGCTTTTGCATGTGCAGCACATACTGCTATGCCATAAGCTCGTTTTGGGCCACGTCGGGTGATGTCTACGGGTGCTTCTATTCTTGTAGACAGTGTTGGGCCTCCAAGAGCAGAGGTTTGTAGAACAGCAGCAAGTTTCCCTTAAGTGGATCACCCAAGGTTTATCGAACTCAGGGAGGAAGAGGTCAAAGATATCCCTCTCATGCAACCCTGCAACCACAAAGCAAGAAGTCTCTTGTGTCCCCAACACACCTAATAGGTGCACTAGTTCGGCGAAGAGATAGTGAAATACAAGTGGTATGAATGAACATGAGCAGTAGTACGGCGCCAGAAAAGTGCTTGCTGGCGTGCAGTTGATGGTAGTAATATTGCAGGCAGTATAAATGCAGTAAAACAGTAAACAAGCAGCGATAGCAGTATTTAGGAATAAGGCCTAGGGATCATACTTTCACTAGTGGACACTCTCAACATTGATCACATAACAAAATAAATAGATAGATGCTAGACTCTACACCCTCTTGTTGGATGATGAACACCACTAAGTGTGTAGGATTACACGAACCCTCAATGCCGGAGTTAACAAGCTCCACAATATTCGATATTCATGTTTAAGTAACCTTAGAGTGCATGATAGATCAACATAACCAAACCAAGTACTAACATAGCATGCACACTGTCACCTTCACACTACGAAAGGAGGCATAGATCACATCAATACTATCATAGCAATAGTTAACTTCATAATCTACAAGAGATCACAATCATAGCCTACGCCAAGTACTACACGATGCACACACTGTCACCATTACACCGTGCAGGAGGAATAAACTACTTTAATAACATCACTAGAGTAGCACACAGATAAATTGTGATACAAAACACATTGCAATAATAAAGAGATATAAATAAGCACTTCACTATGCCATTCATAACAGCGAATAAGTATTCTGTGAAATATAGCCTAAGAGACCCACACGGTGCACACACTGTCACCTTTACACACGTGGGACAAGGAGTCTCCGGAGATCACATAAGTAAAATCCACTTGACTAGCATAATGACATCTAGATTACAAGCATCATCATATGAATCTCAATCATGTAAGGCAGCTCATGAGATTATTGTATAGAAGTACATAGGAGAGAGATGAACCACATAGCTACCGGTACAGCCCCGAGCCTCGATGGAGAACTACTCCCTCCTCATGGGAGACAGCAGCGTTGATGAAGATGGCGGTGGTGTTGATGGAGAAGCCTTCCGGGGGCACTTCCCCGTCCCGGCGGCGTGCCGGAACAGAGACTCCTGTCCCCCAGATCTTGGCTTCGCGATGGCGGCAGCTCTGGAAGGTTTTTTCTCTCGTTTCGTCGAACGTGATAGGGTTTTCGCGACGGAGACCTTAAATAGGCGGAAGGGCAGCCTCGGAGGGGGCCTGGTGGGCCCACACACTAGGGCGGCGCGGCCCCCCTCTGGCCGCGCTAGGGTGTTGTGTGGGGCCCCCAGGGCTCCCCTCTGGCGGCTCTCGGGTGTTCTGGAAGCTTCATCCAATTATAAGACTCTGGGCGTTGATTTCGTCCAATTCCGAGAATATTTCCTTACTAGGATTTCTGAAACCAAAAACAGCAGAAAACAGCAACTGGCCCTTCGGCATCTCGTCAATAGGTTAGTTCCGGAAAACGCATAATAATGACATAAAGTATGCATAAAACATGTAGATATCATCAATAATGTGGCATGGAACATAAGAAATTATCGATATGTCGGAGACGTATCATCGGGTCCCATAATACATCTGCCAGCCATGGCGTCTTTTGCCTTATCCCAAATTTCTGGCGAAATCTGCAATGCGACTCTCTATCGGTTGTGCGAACCTTACCATCTATGTTTCCACCGTTGTTGCCACCGGTGCCAACATTGCCACCATTTTGCTTGACGTCGTTCGGGCGATGGTTGTTGGTCGGCTGTGGTCGCCAATTCCGTCTGTCTCTACCGAAACGGGTAGGATCTATTGATGTCTACGTTCCCCCTCCTTTCCTGTAGACAGTGTTGGGCCTCCAAGAGCAGAGGTTTGTAGAACAGCAGCAAGTTTTCCCTTAAGTGGATCACCCAAGGTTTATCGAACTCAGGGAGGAAGAGGTCAAAGATATCCCTCTCATGCAACCCTGCAACCACAAAGCAAGAAGTCTCTTGTGTCCCCAACACACCTAATAGGTGCACTAGTTCGGCGAAGAGATAGTGAAATACAGGTGGTATGAATATATATGAGCAGTAGCAACGGTGCCAGAAAATAGCTTGCTGGCGTGTAGTTGATGGTGGTAGTATTGCAACAGTAGTAACACAGTAAAACAGTAAACAAGCAGTATTAACGCAGTATTTAGGAACAATGCCTAGGGATTACACTTTCACTAGTGGACACTCTCAACATTGATCACATAACAGAATAGATAAATGCATACTCTACACTCTTGTTGGATGATGAACGCATTGCGTAGGATTACACGAACCCTCAATGCCGGAGTTAACAAGCTCCACAATTTGTTCATATTTAAGTAACCTTATAGTGTAAGATAGATCAATACAACTAAACCAAGTACTAACATAGCATGCACACTGTCACCTTCATGCATATGTAGGAGGAATAGATCACATCAATACTATCATAGCAATAATTAACTTCATAATCTACAAGAGATCATGATCATAGCATAAACCAAGTACTAACACGGTGCACACACTGTCACCTTTACACACGTCCAGGAGGAATAAAACTACTTTAATAACTTTGCTAGAGTAGCACATAGATAAATTGTGATACAAACTCATATGAATCTCAATCATGTAAAGCAGCTCATGAGATCATTGTATTGAGGTACATGGGAGAGAGATGAACCACATAGCTACCGGTACAGCCCCGAGCCTCGATGGAGAACTACTCCCTCCTCATGGGAGCAAAGAATGTGATGAAGATGGCGGTGGACATGGCAGCGGTGTCGATGGAGAAGCCTTCCGGGCACTTCCCCATTCCGGCAGCGTGCCGGAACAGAGACTCTGTCCCCGGATCTTGGCTTCGCGATGGCGGCGGCTCTGGAAGGTTTACGTGGGTTTCGTCGAACGCTCGTGGTTTTCGCGACGGAGGCTTTATATAGGCGAAGAGGCGGCGCAGAGGGCTTCGGGGCCCACACCATAGGGCGGCGCGGCCCCTCTCCGGCCGCGCCAGGGTGTGGTGTGGGGCCCCAGGCTCCCCTCCGGCGGCTCTCGGGTGTTCTCGGATGGTTCCGGGAAAAATAGTAACCTGGGCTTTGGATTCGACCGATTCCGAGAATATTTCGTTACTAGTATTTCTGAAACCAAAAACAGCAGAAAACAGGAACAGCAACTTCGGCATCTTGTTAATAGGTTAGTTCCAGAAAATGCACGAATATGACATAAAGTGTGCATAAAACATGTAGATAACATCAATAATGTGGCATGGAACATAAGAAATTATCGATACGTCGGAGACGTATCAGCATCCCCAAGCTTAGTTCTGCTCGTCCCGAGCAGGTAAAACGATAACACGTATAATTTCGAGTGACATGCCATCATAATCTTGATCATACTATTTGTAAAGCATATGTAGTAAATGCAGCGATCAAAACAATGTATATGACATGAGTAAACAAGTGAATCATAAAGCAAAGACTTTTCATGAATAGCACTTCAAGACAAGCATCAATAAGTCTTGCATAAGAGTTAACTCATAAAGCAATAATTCAAAGTAAAGGTATTGAAGCAACATAAAAGAAGATTAAGTTTCAGCGGTTGCTTTCAACTTGTAACATGTATATCTCATGGATAATTGTCAACATAGAGTAATATAACAAGTGCAATATGCAAATATGTAGGAATCAATGCACAGTTCACACAAGTGTTTGCTTCTTGAGGTAGAGAGAAATAGGTGAACTGACTCAACAATGAAAGTAAAAGAATGATCCTCATAGAGGAAAAGCATCGATTGCTATATTTGTGCTAGAGCTTTGATTTTGAAAACATGAAACAATTTTGTCAACGGTAGTAATAAAGCATATGTATCATGTAAGTTATATCTTACAAGTTGCAAGCCTCATGCATAGTATACTAATAGTGCCCGCACCTTGTCCTAATTAGCTTGGACTACCGGATCATCGCAATGCACATGTTTTAACCAAGTGTCACAAAGGGGTACCTCTATGCCGCCTGTACAAAGGTCTAAGGAGAAAGCTCGCATTGGATTTCTCGCTATTGATTATTCTCAACTTAGACATCCATACCGGGACAACATAGACAATAGATAATGGACTCCTCTTTTATGCATAAGCATGTAACAACAATTAATAATTTTCTCATTTGAGATTGAGGATATATGTCCAAAACTGAAACTTCCACCATGGATCATGGCTTTAGTTAGCGGCCCAATGTTCTTCTCTAACAATATGCATGCTCCAACCATAAAGGTGGTAGATCTCTCTTACTTCAGAAAAGACGGACATGCATAGCAACTCACATGATATTCAACAAAGAATAGTTGATGGCGTCCCCAGAAAACATGGTTATCGCACAACAAGCAACTTAATAAGAGATAAAGTGCATAAGTACATATTCAATACCACAATAGTTTTTAAGCTATTTGTCCCATGAGCTATATATTGTAAAGGTGAATGATGGAATTTTAAAGGTAGCACTCAAGCAATTTACTTTGGAATGGCGGAAAATACCATGTAGTGGGTAGGTATGGTGGACACAAATGGCATAGTGGTTGGCTCAAGTATTTTGGATGCATGAGAAGTATTCCCTCTCGATACAAGGTTTAGGCTAGCAAGGTTATTTGAAACAAACACAAGGATGAACCGGTGCAGCAAAACTCACATAAAAGACATATTGAAAACATTATAAGACTCTACACCGTCTTCATTGTTGTTCAAACTCAATACTAGAAATTATCTAGACCTTAGAGAAACCAAATATGCAAACCAAATTTTAGCATGCTCTATGTATTTCTTCATTAATGGGTGCAAAGCATATGATGCAAGAGCTTAAACATGAGCACAACAATTGCCAAGTATCACATTACCCAAGACATTTATAGCAATTACTACATGTATCATTTTCCAATTCCAACCATATAACAATTTAACGAAGAGGAAACTTAGCCATGAATATTATGAGCTAAGAACACATGTGTTCATACGAACCAGCGGAGCGTGTCTCTCTCCCACACAAGCATGATGTAATCCAATTTATTCAAACACAAACAAAAAACAAAAAAAAACCGACGCTCCAAGCAAAGCACATAAGATGTGATGGAATAAAAATATAGTTTCAGGGGAGGAACCTGATAATGTTGTCGATGAAGAAGGGGATGCCTTGGGCATCCCCAAGCTTAGACGCTTGAGTCTTCTTAGAATATGCATGGGTGAACCACCGGGGCATCCCCAAGCTTAGAGCTTTCACTCTCCTTGATCATGTTGCATCATACTCCTCTCTTGATCCTTGAAAACTTCCTCCACACCAAACTCGAAACAACTCATTAGAGGGTTAGTGCACAATAAAAATTAACATGTTCAGAGGTGACACAATCATTCTTAACACTTCTGGACATTTCCCAAAGCTACTGGAAGTCAATGGAACAAAGAAATCCATCCCACATAGCAAAAGAGGCAATGCGAAATAAAAGGCAGAATCTGTCAAAACAGAACAGTCCGTAAAGACGAATTTTAAAATGGCACCAGACTTGCTCAGATGAAAATGCCCAAATTGAATGAAAGTTGCGTACATATCTGAGGATCACTCACGTAAATTGGCATAATTTTCTGAGTTACCTACAGAGAATTTTGCCCAGATTCGTGACAGCAAAGAAAACAGTTTCTGCGCAGTAATCCAAATCTAGTATTGACTTTACTATCAAAGACTTTACTTGGCACAACAAAACACAAAACTAAGATAAGGAGAGGTTGCTACAGTAGTAAACAACTTCCAAGACACAAATATAAAACAAAGTACTGTAGCAAAATAACACATGGGTTATCTCCCAAGAAGTTCTTTCTTTATAGCCGTTAAGATGGGCTCAGCAGTTTTAATGATGCACTCGCGAGAAATAGTATTTGAAGCAAAAGAGAGCATCAAGAGGTAAATTCAAAACACATTTAAGTCTAACATGCTTCCTATGCATAAGAATCTTGTAAATAAACAAGTTCATGAAGAGCAAAGTAACACGCATAGGAAGATAAAACAAGTATAGCTTCAAAAATTTCAGCACATAGAGAGGTGTTTTAGTAACATGAAAATTTGGACAACCATATTTTCCTCTCTCATAATAACTTTCAGTAGCATCATGAGCAAACTCAACAATATAACTATCACATAAAGCATTCTTATCATGAGTCTCATGCATAAAATTATTGCTACTCCCAACATAAGCATAGTCAATTTTATTAGTTGTAGTGGGAGCAAATTCAACAAAGTAGCTATCATTATTATTCTCATCAAGTGTTGGAGGCATAGTATAATCACAACAAAATTTACTCTCCATAGTAGGTGGCACCAAAAGACCACTATCATTATAATCATCATATATGGGAGGCAAAGTATCATCAAAGAAAATTTTCTCCTCAATGCTTGGGGGACTAAAAAGATCATGCTCATCAAAACCAGCTTCCCCAAGCTTAGAATTTTCCATATCATTAGCAACAATGGTATTCAAAGTGTTCATACTAATATGTTCCATGGGTTTTTTAATTTTCGCATTAAACCATTCATGTCTTGACTCAGGAAATAGAATAAAAAGCTCACAGATGTTGTCCATTATGCCTTACTAGTGTAAATAAGAAACAAAAAGTTGCAATTGCAGGATCTAAAGGAAATAGCTTCGAGTACTTACAACACCGGAAAATAGCTTAGTAGCCGAGATACGGAGTGTGAGTACCTTTTACCTTTCCTCCCCGGCAACGGCGCCAGAAAATTAGCTTGATGTCTACGTTCCCCCTCCTTTCCTGTAGACAGTGTTGGGCCTCCAAGAGCAGAGGTTTGTAGAACAGCAGCAAGTTTTCCCTTAAGTGGATCACCCAAGGTTTATCGAACTCAGGGAGGAAGAGGTCAAAGATATCCCTCTCATGCAACCCTGCAACCACAAAGCAAGAAGTCTCTTATGTCCCCAACACACCTAATAGGTGCACTAGTTCGGCGAAGAGATAGTGAAATACAGGTGGTATGAATATATATGAGCAAAGAGCAACGGTGCGAAAAATAGCTTCTTTGGCGTGTAGTTGATGGTGGTAGTATTGCAGCAGTAGTAACACAAGAAAGCAAGAAACAAGCAGTAGTAACGCAGTATTTAGGAACAAGGCCTAGGGATTACACTTTCACTAGTGGACACTCTCAACATTGATCACATAACAGAATAGATAAATGCATACTCTACACTCTTGTTGGATGATGAACGCATTGCGTAGGATTACACGAACCCTCAATGCCGGAGTTAACAAGCTCCACAATTTGTTCATATTTAAGTAACCTTATAGTGTAAGATAGATCAATACAACTAAACCAAGTACTAACATAGCATGCACACTGTCACATTCATGCATATGTAGGAGGAATAGATCACATCAATACTATCATAGCAATAATTAACTTCATAATCTACAAGAGATCATGATCATAGCATAAACCAAGTACTAACACGGTGCACACACTGTCACCTTTACACACGTGCAGGAGGAATAAAACTACTTTAATAACTTTGCTAGAGTAGCACATAGATAAATTGTGATACAAACTCATATGAATCTCAATCATGTAAAGCAGCTCATGAGATCATTGTATTGAGGTACATGGGAGAGAGATGAACCACATAGCTACCGGTACAGCCCCGAGCCTCGATGGAGAACTACTCCCTCCTCATGGGAGCAGCAGCGGTGATGAAGATGGCGGTGGAGATGGCAGCGGTGTCGATGGAGAAGCCTTCCGGGGGCACTTCCCCGTTCCGGCAGCGTGCCGGAACAGAGACTCCTGTCCCCCAGATCTTGGCTTCGCGATGGCGGCGGCTCTGGAAGGTTTCTGTGGGTTTCGTCGAACGCTCAGGGTTTTCGCGACGGAGGCTTTATATAGGCGAAGAGGCGGCGCAGGAGGGCTTCTGGGGGGCCCACACCATAGGGCGGCGCGGCCCCCCCTCTGGCCGCGCCAGGGTGTGGTGTGGGGCCCCCAGGGCTCCCCTCTGGCGGCTCTCGGGTGTTCTGGATGGTTCCGGGAAAAATAGGAACCTGGGCGTTGATTTCGTCCGATTCCGAGAATATTTCGTTACTAGGATTTCTGAAACCAAAAACAGCAGAAAACAGGAACTGGCACTTCGGCATCTTGTTAATAGGTTAGTTCCAGAAAATGCACGAATATGACATAAAGTGTGCATAAAACATGTAGATAACATCAATAATGTGGCATGGAACATAAGAAATTATCGATACGTCGGAGACGTATCATCTATCTCGGGGTTACTGTTTCCGTCGGGTTATTTCTCGGATTCTGCATCATCACCTTCTTCTTCCCCTCGCCTTGCGTCGATCATATACACATGATGATGTGCTAGGTAGATTTTGTTTGTACGAAAATCGGGGTATGAGTTGGTTTTCCTGATTCTAGAGTCCACGCTATCGTTGTCGCGTTCGTTGTCGATGGCATTCTCAGGGTCCGTGATCTGGAGTACCCGAGCAGATGACGTGTCGCTGCTGGTGCTGAAAGAGACACCCTCGAATAGATCTGCAAGATCTCCCAAGCTTTCCGCATAGCCGACGTTACTTCTGACCATCAGAGTCGAGTTTACCTCGCTCGTGGAGCCGACAGATGATGTCGACGTTGTTGTTGCTGATGCAGATCCTTCAGTCGACTAACCTGAATAGATCGGTCTAAGAGGCGAAAAGTACCTTGCGTGCTGATGCGAAAGTCGAGGCTTTCGGTCGTCAGATCCAACCCCCGCCCAAAGTTGGCAAAATCCAGGAGAAGGGCGGGTGGGTGCAAAATAAAATTGATCGATCCAAAGCGCACCTGTCTATCCGAAGTCCTCGAGTTGTTACTTGGTGAAGGATTCATCGAATCCATGCTTCAAGCGCCCAAGCTTCCCACAGATGGCGCCAATTGACGAGGGTTAACATCGGCAATGCCCATAATTATGGACTTCGGTTTTAGGAAAGAGAGAGCGTTGGTGGTTTCATGGACTTGTTAGAAGAAACTAGGTTTCCGACGAAAAGTTGATTGGAAGTTAAAAGTCATCGAGATTGTTTTGGAATTAGGGTTTGCAATGATGTGTGGTGTTACAAAGGTTCTGGATCCCCTCTCCGGTAGCTGCTCCTATCCCTTATATAGTGGGGTAGGTCTCAGAGTCCAACCCGAGGTTGGTTACATGCAATATGTAGGTTTACCCAATATGGCTAACACTTGCCTATTTTTATTTAGTTCCTAGTCTTGGACTCTTCTTGGGCTTCATAGGCCTTATGGACTCCTTACTGGATCCGTACTAGGGATAGCAACGTCGAGTACCAAATATGGTATATCCATGTCACATACGTTAATAATTTTTTATCATATCTACTTAAGATGTATGCAACCAAACCAACACTCACAAGGGATGCAATTAGAGTTTTCCATATAAATGAAGAATGTGGGAATGAGATGGTGCCCACATATGTTGTTCCTAGGCACTTCTTCGAAAAGGAGGATGGCTCCTAGCTTTTGCATTGGTGGATGCATACAACCATATATTATTAATTATTCAATAATGCGAAGCAAAATATGATGGACGTTGAAATTCATAAAGCTAGTTTTTTTTAGGTCAAACAGAATTGCATACCGCTTCTGAAAGGATAGGGATGGTAACCTAGAGGGGTGAATATGTTCTACAAATTTTATTTTATTTCTCTTGCAATTTTGGCTTATGCGGAGAAGTAAGTGAGACTAATGCAAACTAGGTGAGGCAACCTAGATGATGATACAAGTTACTTCAAGCACGAATGATATCACAAAAGTAAACAAGACAAGTAAGGAGATCGTAAATGAAAAGAGCTCAGACAGGAATAACCGAGGGGCACGATGAGAGGAAGATGTATTCTCATGTTCTCTTCCTTGTGAGGAAGGTACATCACGTTGGAGAGGTGTGGAATCCCACAAAGGGTCCCCAAACACCATGAAAGCTCACCTTCTTCTGCGGAGCCTATCCCATAAAGGAATAGCTCAGTCACTTGTGGTAGACTATAAGGTAGTATCTAAACCCTCACAAGCTTTTCATGGGCAAATGAAATAACAAATGCCTCCGGGCGATCCTAACTGCCTAGGGTTTCCCACAAACCTAAGAGTACAAGTAAACTCGATGAACTCAAGGGGTTGAAATATTCCTTGGTGGAAACGTAGATCTGGACTTTCTCTTGCTTTCTACCAAATGAAATTTAGATTTGGTTGGGTAAAATGGGAGATCCTAAAGATTTGGTGTTTCAACAATGGAGCAAGATAGATATCTCAAAGATATGAAAAGAAGGGGTTTTTAATAGCAAGGAAAAAAACTAGCTGTTTTGGGAGGAAATTTGCATGTGCGTTTCCAGAGCCGAGTTGGCGAGACCACATCTGGCGCCGGATGCTCCGACATACTAGCCGGTCCATCGTTCCACAACACCAGGTTAGAGGGGAGTAGCCGAACCATTCGGTGCATCGGACCAAATTGGGTATGGCACCGGATTCTTCTGTGGTGGCCAGCGCACGGACGGGTGGCCACCGAGCCTTCCGATGGTGAAGCTGGTGATTATTTGCTCGTATTAATAACATAGAAGGTTTACTCACAAACATCTTTATTTTTTGGTTATGATGTAAATCAACTTCCTGCCTACCAATATTGCACGTCCATAATATGTTAACTTCATTGTATTTCAAAATAATTGGGTTAATACCTATTGCCCACAAAGTAGGCAAGCGCGCGGCAAGCCGCGCATTTCTACTTAGTGTTCTCAAAGTCTCAGCCAACCACTTCGCAATTCCATAGATGAGCGGTTTTTTAAACATAGGTACACCAAAATCCCTTTCTAAATTTTAGCAAAATAATAGATTGAGAGTGCCATAGTGTAAGTTTTGAAACTTAAACCATACCATTCTCATTTTCATAAAACTTAGCACGTGGTTATGTTATTTCTCGGAAATTGAAACGGTAAGAACCCAATATATATGAGTGTTTTTTTCCAAAATTTATACAAACCTCAGTTTTAGCAATGTCTATAAAAGTCGATGCACCAAAACTTAGATTCATCATTATTTTTGGGCATGAATACCAAAGGTGGTTCTCTAACGGTCTAGATTTTTCCACATATATAACTTGATCCAGATACCAGTTTTCCCTGCATTTCGGTCATTTGAGAGCTTTTCTCAATCCCGTTGTCTGTCCGTCTGAAGCTTGGTTCATAGTTTATGGAAGCGATGCCCAGCAGAAGTAGCCCACACAACAACAAAAAAATCTCAAAAAGGAATATAGGCATAGTCCATGCTCCCCGAAATTAGTTCTTTTGCATCAAACATACCTCCAAAACCAATACTACAAAAAATTTCTTATGTTGACAGGTCACATCTGAACCAAGTTGGCAATTTGCCATGTTGTTGCTTATCACCTTATCCTTCCGTCATTTTCATGTGGCATGCTTCATCTCTATGATTTTATTTTCGTGCTATAATAACCAAAAAAAAAATCGTCGGTACACAAAAAGCCATGGTTTACTCTGGAATACTTTGGATTTTTGCCTGTACGAACTGCTTCTTGGCTAGTGCAGTATGTTACTTTTGGTGTTAGTACATATCTGCGATGTGGAATGCAAGGCACAGACATAAGCTTTGTTGTCTGTCTGCTGGTAGTCCTCACGTTTGACATTGCGGAAAGTTCGAAGGGCTAGAAAAATACAACGTGGAAAGTTCTAGATGAAGTGATTCCTGCAGTTTTCGTCAAAAGGAAGAGATGTGACCCTGCGGTCAGTGTGGTTAGTACATATCGGAAGAGAAAATTGCTTACTGTTAAATACTCGCTGTGTTTATAAATATAAGATGTTTTAGATGGTAGAGGAAACATATGCACCCGGGAGTCGAATCAAGTTTTTTATTTTAGATATTTTAAAGTAAACTAGGTACATACTATAAAGAATAAATCCATGTACTAAAGTAGACTAAATATATATCATAGAAAATAGATAAATCTACAAAAAAATCAAACATATTATATTAGTGAATACAAGAAGTATTACTTCTATTTTACAACATACATGTCCCTTTTGAAAGCTGAGGCAATAGTACCGGTGAAGGCTATCGCCCAGACTACGATATGTAATTTTGGATAGAGCCCAAAACATTAGTGTTGTGTGACACTGTTGGCTAGCTACTGTGGAGGGCATCTCTAGCATACCCTTAAATGGGGATAAATTCTTTTGGTAAACTATGAACAACGTTCGCGGTTCGAGATTTGCTCCAGCAAATCAGGCTTTGCAAATACGAACTATAAATTAGAAAAACAAAAATTAGAAAGAAAGAAAAACATTCTAGCCAGATTTAAAACTAGTCAATGATTGTCCATCCATAAAATTTACATATTAATACACCCAAAATGGAAACGAGGTCTTATAACTAGTTCCTAACGTAACATTAGCTAGCCTAGGATACATCATCGGGACTTGGGGGTCATCGTGGCATCGCCAGTGGCCTCACTCCGAGTTGTTGGAGTCAAACTCTAAGTTGTCGGAGTCATCGTCGACCATGGCGCCACATCTCAGACGCAATGGAGGCTTTCCCGGCCTCCTCCTCAGCATCGTCGCGCCAGCGCGGGTCCCTCGCTTCGGAGACGATGGTAGTGAGAGGCGCTCCCTATCAAGGTTTCTATTCCCAGTCGTAAATTTGTATGTAGGTGGGAACTTGTGACCACGATTCAATGGGGCAACAACCTCATGAAGATGTGTTATATACTAGTTCGACCACATGAATAGATCGTCGGTAACAACCTGACTTCCTGGTGGTGGTGGTTTGTATTGATGTGTGAGGTTTTGGTGAGTTGCGAACGGGTGGCGGCTTCCAGTGGGAAGTCGGCTGGTGCATGTTATTTCCTTCTGGGTAAGAACAAGGCTATGAAAGGTGGAAAAAGAGATATTCTTGCCTCTTTATCTTCGAGTGCGAGAGATGAAGGAACTCGATCTTGTGAAGCTTTGGCTCCTAAGGTTTGCAACGTGGGATTGCTTGTGTTAGGTTGGTCTTGGTTTGTTAGGTCCTCTCGGGTTAGTCTCCCCTTGTGGTAGAAGGACCTATTTAGAGCATGTCTAACAGACCCCTTAAAAGGGCCAAACCCGTATAATAACCGCCAAAATAAGGGGTTGGGCGCTACCCGGCCGTCTAGCAGACCCCGTAAAACAGGTCCCCGCATCGATTTTTTACAGTTTTGGCTACGGGGCGGCTCTTCGCCCCTTACTTGTACGGGGCGGGAGGCTGAATACAGGGCCAACCCCTCATCCCATTTCACTAGGGCGCGCGGACATTTCAGAATTCCCAACTGTTTTCCCCGCGCCGCCGCCGTAGCCACCCACGCGCCGCCGCTGGAAACAGAATATTCCGTAGGATTCTGTTTTACAGGGTGGGGATACAGGGTCTGCTAGCTCGGACGAGTTTTCGGCCAGCGAAAAGTGAATACAGGGCCCTCTACTCGTGTTTTAAGGGGTAGAAAAATAAGGGGCCTGTTAGACATGCTCTTATACTACGTGGGGTGACCTCACTCATGAATGAGAGGAGGCCACGTCATTGCTGTACCGAGACCAACGGGCGTAGGTACCACGACCCCCGAGGTTGATTGTGCTCTGGACGTCATGTCTTGGTCACGCTGGCATAATGGTGATGTTTCCGGTATGGGGGCTCCATTCTCGCATCTGATTGCGAGGGATGTGAGCGATGAAGGCGGTAAGGCCCTCTTCAATCTTATTGCGGTGACGTCGTGATGACTCGTGTTATGCGTAGTCATCTCTTCTTTCTCTCTCTTTCTCGGGATGTGCTTAGAGCATCTCCAGTCGCGTCCCCACAGATAAGAAATGAAGAAAAACGCTTTTCAGTCGCGTCCCCCAAAGCTAAATAGCGCCTCGTTTTGTCTCCGGCATCTCCGGTAGAGAATCTAATATAGAGTCTCTACTGGAGACGCCGAACACAAAAAACAGCGTCCGAACGCATGCATGTAGCTCCTAGTCCCCACATGTCATTTTTTTTCACACTTTCTCTCACCTACTTTTCCTACATGGAGTGGTCCCTCTATTAAAATGCATGCATCCGGACGCTGTTTGAGGAACACAGCTCGGAAGGACCTCTTTTTTGTACATATTTTTGGTCTCTTTTTGTCTGACACTGTGCCTAAATACGTTCCAAATCATCGTGTCGAACGAGCTTTTTAAGAGACATGACTGGAGATGCTCTTACTCTCTTGAAAATGGGCTGGCTACTCGAACCAAATATTGAACTTGCTCTTTAGCATAGGTAGACTTCACTACCTGGATAGGTCAGCCTCGTTCCCATTTCTCTGGATCCGCCATCAAAAGCATGGTTACTTTTTTTTTTTTCTTCTAGCTAAAAATGGTAAGTTTCGAAGAACATGAAAGTGACGGATCGCAATCTAAAAACCCAAAAGGCCAGTACGCTGCTGTAAAGTTCTGTCCTAGACTCGGAAAGTAAACTGCAGTTGTTCCACGCGGTGAACTCTGGGTACAGGTAACTTTTCCACCGGGCCGAGCGCACGGTGGCAGCGTCCGGTGTGCGCCGAGCCAGCGCACACGCGGTGTCCGGGCCACGCCAGCACCAGGTACACACGACTCCGTACGGAACCCGGTGGCTCGTCTCGTACGGTCTCCGAAAAAATAATGGGACGTCCGCCTCGCTCGGCGTGTCGTGCCTCGACGAGGCAACGCCGCCTAGGCGCCACGGAGCCTGGCCGCCTGCGGCTGAGACGGCCATTCGATCGTACGAAGCGGCCGCCGACGGCAAGGATTCAGTGTTTTTAGGGGCTGTTTGGTTCATGCCCAGAGCAGCCACGCCAAATCAAGGGCGAGCCAATATTTTGGCGAAGGATCCGCTCGCCTCTGTTTCGCCCGCGCGTGGGCGTGAATACTATACTAGCGAGCAGCATTCGTCCAATATTTTGGCGTGGTTCTCTTGGCTGGGCTTCAATCCAAATGGTAGCCTATGTTTTCAGTCAACCCCAAAATATTGGTAGGGCAATCATCGGCAACAATCCAAACAGACCCTTAATCTTTGTTTACTACCGAATGACGATTACGTAGAGGTGCTGATGGTGCCAGGTTTACTGCTACTGTATCAGCGCGAGCCTCTTATGGTCGCAGATTTGAGTCCACAAGTTACCTTGACTCCTTTTTCCTTCTTCTTGCGAGTATCTTCCTTGACTCCTTTTTCCTTCTTCTTGCGAGTATCTTCCTTGACTCTTTTTTCTTTTTAGAAACAGCATGACTCTGTTGTGGTACTTTATTGATCTAATAATAGATACATTTGACTCTTGATTGAAAAATTGGACAAAATAACCCAAACTCAAATTTTAAAAATAAATCTTCCGTGAAACAATTCACAACATCTAATCTTTTCTGTCACGCCCGTCGCTACATCGCGGCAAACAATTGCGTGGCGCCATAGGCTGGGGCGCGGCACCCTATTGTGTGGCGCCATGGGCTGGAGCCAAAGTGTGGAGCCATGCATGGGCTGTGGCGTGGCACCCCATTGTGTGGTGTCGTTGGCTGAGGGCTGAGGCACCACACTACTGTTTGCCGCGCCGTGGAGACAAGCATGACATAGAAGGATTATATCTGTCAATTTGTTTCGACGAAAGTTATCCTTTGAAATCTTTTTGACTTTAGGTTATTTTTATTCATTTTACTTGTGTGAGACGACCATTCGTAGGAAGCGGTCGGCCAGCCGGTGGCTCCAGGATTATCTTTTTTCGGCTGCCAAGAGTGAAGTGTGCACTTATCCAGGATTCAGGTTGCGGGTTACCTTTCCATTCTCTCTCCTATCTATAGTTCTTTTCAGAGTCGGCCTCCTTCCTCAAGCCCTATTCTATCTCAACTTCAGTTGCCCACCGCCGCTCGGAGAAGAGATGGTGGAGTGACTTGGTTTGTACAGAGTAGTAGTAGGTGTATGAGCTTGATGCACGAGGTTGGTGTGATGCCAGTAGGGTGGATCCGAGTGCGGGATCTCGTCGACCGGGGCTGTGTAGGGCTCCTTCTCTTTGCTCTTACGTTTCAGAGGTTTGACTACAGAGCGAAGGAGAGGTCCGTCGTTTACTTAAATAAGGTCGTGGTTCATGCATTCCTCGTGGTGAGGATTCGATATGCTACTCTATTTCCTTCGGCCGACCAAGGTGGCGAGGGGAGGAGGTGGAGTGCTGCGTGTTCTTCTCTCCTGGAGGATGGAGGGATAGTGTGATGCCGAAGCTTGTAGAGAAATACATGGTGGCCACTAGCCAGGTTTTCCACCGTGATCTGTGACCGATCTGGCAGCCTCTTGAGACATTGTGATGACGTTTTCTTCAACCTCCTACGTGGATGCACATTCTTTCCTTCTCGCGGTAGCTGTCCATCTTCTCGTCACCAAGTGGTGTGTCTCCGATAATGTCGAGGCATACGGAGTGGAGGCTCAGAGATGATGGTGAGGACCAGGGACCTGGTTGCTTTCTTAGTTATTGTTCCAGGGTCGTTTTGCATTTAGGCAGGGCTACGTTTTTTTTTCCTTTTTCTGTAAGATCTTGTATCTAAGTTGTACCCACCGACCGAATTAATGGCAGATTCGGGTTCCTCAAAGCCCCTTCACTTGTTAAAAAATACAGTGAAGTGTGCGGCCGTAGATGGCGAGGATTCAGTGTTTTTAATATTTGATTACTACTGAATGGCGATTACCGTGAGGTGCTGATGGTGCTAGGTTTACTAATGCATCAGCGCATGTTATCGCAATGATTATCGGCTAAAACAGTGAAGTGTCCCCTCTCTCATCTCTAATTAATGCATGACCGATATGTTGTCCACTAGTAGCCACACAACAAACATCTTTCCCCTCTCCGTTATATCTAATGTAGTGTCCACACTGACCTAACCTTTGCGGCAAAAAAAAGAGCACTATCGTTGAGGTAGAGATAGACGCATACATACAAGTTAAAAAAAAACATTTTTCATATTTGCACCTGACGCAAACGGATTAAAATGGACACAAACCATTTCCTTCCTGAAATACCACTAGTAGAAAAACGTCCATTCGTACCGGTTCCAGAGGGGCATTCGTACCGGTTTTGCAACCGGTATAAAACTTCCGGCACTAAAGCCCCCCCTTTCGTACCGGTTGCTTACGAACCGGTATAAAAGGGGCCTCCACGTGGGCCACCAGGAGAGCTCAGGGCTAAGGATCTTTGGTACCGGTTGGTAATACGAACCGGTACCAAAGGTTCCCCCCGCGGCAGGGAATTTGCCCAAATCTCGCCGCGCAGAATTGGCTTTTTAGGGTTTTGGAGAGGTTTAGGGATATCGGTTTGTTTCATATCGCGTCGATGCACCAGAAACGCGTTTGGGTTTAGGTAGTACATGAAGATCAAGATGATGCATAGCAAGTTGGTGCATATAATATAACACACATGTTATTGCATAAGATCGCAAATTAAGTAGCACTATGCATGAAGATCGATCTTCATGCATAGTGGTGCTCTCCGAGGCGTACTCTATATATGTCTATTACATGTAGCATAGTGGTACTCTTCGAGTCAACTATATATGTAACATGTACATCTTCATTCATAGTGGTGCTCTGCGAGTGGTGGTATGACGTCCCGAAGGAAAAATCCCGCCAATTCCTCGCCTATTGCTATGAAGCGGTCATCGATTGAGAGCTTGTTCCGCTTTCTTGCCAACTATAAAAGAATAAGATACAAATGAATACATGAAACAACTATTACTGAAACTCAGCACAACTTATGATAACAAAACAAATTTGTGAAGATTTTTTTGTACCTCTTTATTTCTTTCATTATTCGTTCTCTCGTTGACAATTCTGCGGATGTACTCGCAAACGAAGAATCCACAGAGATCGGTCCCCGGAGGTTGTTGCGGGCATTTCTTTACAAGAATATAATTCAATCAAACAATAGTCAAGTATGATAATTAAAAGGTGTGTGGACCTAGGTAGTACTACTTACTTTCGCACGCCATCGCAGCTTCGGTGTCCATTCACGGGACGTATCTTCCTTGATGAAAGTTTGCCATACGCTGCTCGACAAAAGAAAATGCATAAAAGAGTCATCAATTAGTTCAAAGCAGGAAATTAACGAAACAAACCGATAAGAATTAAAATTACCTTCTGAGCATTAAAAAACAAGACACGTATAGATCCTTTTTTTTTGCTTAGTGAGTCCAAGACTTCAACTTCTCCAATTTCCAAATTGATGACGAGAAGAATAAAGTGAAACCTACGTACGTTTCAATATGTAGTGTCATATATATAAGTCATTAGTTAAAATTTTGACATACGGTGAGCAAAATATAATGTGTTATAAGACAGTAAGACTCACTCGAAGTTGTAAGGCCAAAGTATTAGCTTTTTGTCACGTTGTCGCTTCAAAAACCTTAGCAAAGTCTGCGGTGTATCCTTGTTATAGAGGGGATTCTCTATGGTTTTAACATGCATTGTGTTCGGGTCAATGAACCCAATGTCTGTGATATCGTCCCTTTTGCATTCGAGCATCTTCGATCTGCATAATATAGCGCACAAAAGATTATAATCTGCAGACAATGAACGACTTCTCAAATTAAATAAATAAATCACTTACGTACAATAGCAACCGATGATTGATTTGTCGAGGCCCTGAGATTGTATAACCGAAAGAGTTCGGCGAAGTCAACGTTCACACAAGATTCTCGGAAGTAGTGCTCTTCCCTAACTCGCACCATGATAGTCCTGGATCCCTTCCTTTGAGGCCTTAAGGTACCACGAATGCAAGTTACGCATACATGTTGGTACCTTCCCGAGATTCTCGACCAAATCTTTCCCTTGAACAAACCGATATGCTCGTTCAGCTAAGGCGTAATCGGTTGCGTCTTGTCGAGAACTTTGAACGGTCTTCCCGTCAAACACCTTGAGAGGGGCGACCGATTGAACGGGTTGTTGTCCGAGCTGGTAGACACCGTGTATCCCTTTTATCTCCCCGATACCCGATTGAACGGGTTTTGTCGCCTCGATCATCTTGTCATACGACCTTTCAATAGAACGCGCATAGTCGATGGTGGCGATGGTACAGTGGTCATATAGATTGTCAACGGTACGCACAACTTTCTCCCGATCTAGTGTCTTCTCGAAAGGTATCTCTGGCACTTTCGGTGCAAAAAATTTCTTCACCTCGGCTGAACGGCCTCCGCGTTTTCCTCTCGGAGTTTTTTCCCAAGGTAACTTCTCGCAGGCGGCAGTTGTTTCTCCTTTCTAGCTTTCTTCCTAGGCGGCGTACCGTTCCGCTTAACGGACGCTGTCTTACGCGGAGGATCTCGAGATGGTGGACTCACGCTGGGGTCCCTCTCAGGTAGGTGTGGACTTGGCTGCTCACCAGGACTGCCACCAGGAGGAGTCGATGGCATTTGCTGCTCATGTGTAGGAGTCGGTGGCCTTTGCAAAAGGACGACGTACTTCTTCGGCCATAGGGCGAAACCGTGCTTGACATCGGCCAGTGTCCTCTCATCTTCACCTCTAGGAATATCAAGCTCCACTTTTTCAAAACCCGAAACAACTTCATCCACCCCGACACGAACACAACCAGGTGGAATGGGCATATGATGGTGCATTGCTCCATCTTCACTTGGGTACACATAGCCGACCGCCACCTTAACAGACGCGGTCCTGATTAACATATGTAGCTCGCAATCTGTCTTCTCCGTGACATAATCCACGGGTAGCTTCCTCCACATCCGTCAAGATGCGAGGAACCGACACCGCTTCTTCGCCGAGATGGGGCAGCATCGGCTTGTGGATCTGTAGAAACAGTGGCTGATCGTGTGCCCTCCGATTTCTCTCAAGAGCCTCCACCCTAGATAACAACTCCGTTACAATGTCGGCGTCCTTCTTCTTCTTTCGCGAACGGCTTCTATAAGTGTCGGCGCTGTCCGGCCACGCTTCCTTCATGGTGAGACCTGGGCGAGCTCGTACCCGTCCAACATGTTCGGGGTTCCCCGAAAGCGAGTGTCAGCTCGTCATTCTCTCGATCGGGAATGTACTCTCCCTTTCTGACCTTTTCAATTGCATCTACAAGCTTCGGTACAATTGCCTCAATTTTTTCCTTCCATTTTCCCTTCGCAACGATCAACCCTGTCTTTGGGTCCAACCCTGCCCCATGAGCGAACAACCAGAACTTGGACCGTTCGGGCCAGTCCCATGTCTGTGGAGTGATTCCATGATCCATCAGTTTATTCTCAAACGTTGTCCACTTCGGAATGGCACTCTTGTAGCCACCTGACCCCAAATGATGCGGAAGTTTCTTCTTTGCAGCATTTTCGGTATTTTTCTTCGATCGGGACACAAAAGTAGACGATTTCTTATACTCCTTAAATGCGGCCCAGTGATCTTTTATCTTCACTAGATTATCATCGAATCTTTGGATCTTCATTCTTATATTTGTCCCATAAATTTTTCTTGAAGCTCTGGAATTGTATGGCCATCTTCTTCCATGTCCATTCCTTGACTTTATTCTTCTGGCCTTCCGTCATGTCTTCCGGTAGGCTGAACTTTGTCATGAGCGTGTCCCAAAGAAATTTTTTCATCGTGTCGTTGACATAACTAGCACCACTCTCCGGGTTCTTCGGCTTATGCCACTCTTGAATGCTGATCGGTACATGGTCCCTAACAATAACTCCGGATTGACTTGTAAATTTGCGGCAAAACTCCTTGGGCTGCACTGGTTCACCATTATCCTTGAATGCCATGAGGGCTAACCTGCCCTCGCCCTTTAGCACCCGAGTCGGGCCTCGTTTTGATCTAACAGACTTGCTCGATGATCCAGAAGGCTAAAAGAAAAAAATATTCGTTAATAAGTGCAATACAAATAAATGAATGCATCTAGGGATGAACATATAGACTAATTGATACATAGATATACACCTCGCCGGAGTTTGTGATGGACACTTCGTTGTCTTTTCTAACTTGTTCAGACTCAAGTCCCTCGCCAAAATCATTCAGAAAGTCTTGGAACTCGTTGTCATCTCCATCGTCGGGTTCCGGACCACGGGCACTCTCATAGATCAATTGCTGCACCGCTTCTTCCCCCTCCTCATCTCGGACGAAGGTGCCGTCCTCCATACCTCAATGTCACTGCAAAATTAAGAAAGCAATTGTATTTCATTCATCATGTAATGATCATATAACAGATTGCTAGATGGATAACAATTGAAATGAAGAAAGCAAAAAAAAAAAAACCCTAACCCTAACACTCGGCGCTCTTCCTCTCGCTCTTCTCTCTTTTTGTCGACCCTAACCCTAACACTCGGCGCTCCTCCTCTCGCTCTTCTCTCTTTTTCTCGACCCTAACCCTAACACTCGGCGCTCTTCCTCTCGCTCTTCTCTCTATTGATGCATAAAAGGGAAAGCTTCAAAGTTACCCATTGAAAACTTGATTTTTTCTCCGCCTAAAATTCGAATGCCAAGAACCCGTTACATTGTAACATACACATGCTATTAGCAAAGTATCTAGCACCAGTACAAGGACCATGGCGGCGCCGCTCCACTTCGTGCTGGTGCCTCTCCGCCTCGTCGCCGACACGTTCAGCCCGTGGACGGCCGACGTATAAAACCCCACGCCGTCCACCCTCAACTATTCTCTCCTCACCTTCGATCATCCCTCGCCACGCCCAAAGAATTCTTCTCCACTCCCACTCCCCGATCAGAGAGCCATGGCGGGAGGCAAGACGCACACGCACAAGGCATCTTCCTCACGGCCGGCCCGGCGCCCTGGCACACGGCGCACACGACAAGCTTTGCGCGCAGGGAAAGACGCCGACGACAAGGCAAGGACGACGACGACGAGGTGCCGTGGTGGAGGACGACGTACCTGCGGCGGCGACGGCCTGGACGACGGCGTGGCGCTGGCGCGGAACGGCGGCGACGGCCTGGACGACGGCGTGGCGCTGACGAGGGACGGCGGCGACGGCCTGGACGACGGCGTGGCGCTGGCGCGGAACTCGGCGACGGCGAGGTGGTCTCTGCGGGTGTGAGAAGAAAGGGGAATTGGGGGGGAAGAGCCCGCGCGGCTAAGTGAAATAGAGGGGAAGAGCCTTTGGTACCGGTTGTGTTGGGGGGATAACCCCCGGTATGCCAAAGGCATGCCAAACCGGATGGTTTGAGCCATCGAGATACCGGTTTAATATTCTTACCGGAAACAAGGTAGGAGTTTGGGCTAAATGAAGCCAAGCCGGTATCCCCAAAGGGGTATGCCGGAATCCGGTAAAGAAGATACCGGAGAGAAGGGCCTGTCGGCAAGACTGGTCAAAGATTCCCTTCAGAGCAAGAAGACAAGGGTGAGCTAAGCAAAGTGGCTTTAATCGGAGCCCTGGCGCCAAAGAGAGAGATGACGCTGAAAGAAGCCGGAGGACGTCAGCGTTCCTGATTAAAGAAGACCCCAGCGTCATCCATGATTAAAGTAGCTTTGTAAAGTAGTTTGTCCAGTCAAAGATGCCATTAGGGTTCCTTGTTCTGTAAGCCACCCTCTCCCCTATATAAGGAGAGGGGGTACTGCCTCTTACAGGCGCGCGTACACAGAGGAGATTAGACGATAGAACTTGTGTTCATGCACTTGTAATCATGTTGAAATCAATGAAGCCAGCGATCTAGTAAAGGGTTCTTCCTCTTGTCTCTCTTCTTGTATACCGGTCCTTGGCCGCGTTCTTGAGGAAAGCATCCTGAAGTTCTTCCCATCTAATCGCAAACCCTCCCCCGAATCCTCTAGCGTCCATTCGGCCCCAATCTAAGCCATCCTATGGCATCTGTCTGTTCACCACGACGACAGTTGGCGCCCACCGTGGGGCATGAAGTGGCGCTTGAAGGAGTTCACATTCGGGCGGGCATCCTCGAGGTCGCCGGCGAGCGTACGGTGTCCGCGCTCGTGCAGCGCATCTACGCCATGGATTTCATCAACGACAACGCAGGCTGCTTCGCCAACGGCGGCGTCTTCCCCAAGAACGGCCGCATCATCGAGTTTGGCAGCCACCGCGTCTACTTCGACACCGTCCCTGTGCGCCAGCGCCTCTCGCCGGTGCTGGTGGCACCGGACCCGCCAAGATGGCTCTGTGCTGGCCGCGCCGCCGGCAGCGTCGAGGTAATGATGACCGGTGCGGTTGGTGCAGGAAAAGAAGCTGTGGGTGAAGGTGCTGGTCGTGCGGCTTCGACCCGTGCGGCCAAGCCACCGCTGGAGCGCGACGCAGGCGCAGCGGGAGCATCATCCGCACCACCGGAAACACCGCTCCAAGCGGCGATGAACGTCCTCGCCACCCCCATCGCGCAGAACATCGATCCGGCGGTGGCTCAGGCGGAGCTGGAGGCGCAGCGCCAAAAGGTGCTCGAGAGCGGCAAGGACATCATCCGGGCGCAGCGCGAGCTGAACCTAACCCTACGTGAGTACAACGCTGCCCATGGCTTTGCTTCTGTTAGCGCGCATGCCGCTAGGATGCCGGAAAACCGGCTAAAAGCTCGAAACCTAGATCAAGACTTGCGCAAAGAAGTTCTTGCCGGCAAAAGTACCTCTGCATCTATTAGCATCGTGGAAAAACCTAAGTACAGTAGCCCGGATAAAACCATAAAAGCTGCTAAAGCTGCAGTAGAGCTGTGCGAGTCGCTTTCCGGAGATGCTTTGGTAAAACAGCAAGAGCGTGTTAGAGAGCTGCTGGAAACTATTGAGCAGCAGAACGCTGAGCAGCTGGCTAAGTTGAACAAGGCCGCGGCCTCAAAATCCGCGCGTTCAACGAAGAATGCCGGTAGCAAGTCCCATGGGCAGGCTTCGTCCCCCCACCCGGACAGAAGAAGAGAAAAAGAAGTGAATGCGCAGCAGATGACTGTGTATGATCCGGTTCTTGCCGGAAAGCAACAAGCCGGGCAACGTGATGCCGGTAGAAAAAGCCAAGGGGCAGAACGAGGCTACGCCAGAGGAGGCTATGCCGGAAACAATCATGCCGGTAGATACGAAACCGGGCAAAATTATCGAGCTGCAAAGGCAGCGTACGATGAGGAGGAAATAGATCCCCCGAGGTACCGGCAGGCAAGGGCCGCGGTACCGGAGTGTTATGATGAAGCTGATTCTGCAAGACCGGCAACATACCGGAACCCATTGGGAGAACGCCTGGGAGAGAGATACTTACCGGAATGGGATGCGAGGCACCGTCTGGATAGAGTATACTTGTCAGAAATGATCGAGGAGGAAGGTCCCCCAGGCCCAAAGTGCTTTGGCCCAAGGATCATGAAGGAAAAACCACCAGTACGCAACTTTATGTTGCCCCGTGACACAAAAACATACGATGGCACTACAAAGCCGGAAGACTGGCTCGCTGATTACGTGACCGCGGTATACGTCGCAGGCGGTGGAGGAACCGTAGCGGGAGGAGGAAATCGGCGTTGGGCCGTAAGGATCATACCATCGTTTTTGGTTGGACCGGCAAGAATCTGGCTAAACAACTTGCCGGCAGGAAGCATAAATGGCTGGCTGGATTTTGAGGAGGCTTTTGTGAGCAACTTCAGCAGCACCTATCAAAGGCCAAACAGGCCGCAGCAACTCGCTCTGTGCGTACAGCGCGCGAACGAAACAGACCGGGATTATCTGGCCCGATGGAACACTACAAGGAACTCCTGTGAAGGGGTAATCGAGGCGCAGGCCATTGCTTGGTTTAGCAGTGGGTGCAGAAGAGGTTCACCGTTGTGGCAAAAGTTGCAGCGGAACATGCCGACAACGTTGGCAGAGATGATACGTGTGGCGGATAGCTATGCGTTGGGAGACCCAATGCAGCCGGCAGTACAACCTGAGCCGGAACAGCTGCGCCTAGAGCAACACCGGGACAACCGGAATAACAAAAGAAGAGAAGATTTTCCGGATCGAAGGTACGGTCCGCAGCAAGTTGCTGCTGTGCAGGAAAACTCTGAGGCCAGCGGCAGTCAGAGGCAAAGAACCTGATCGCAGCCGTGGGCGGGTCCTAAGAAGCAATGGGTAGAAAGGAAACCCTGGGTTCAGAAAAGAAACTGGCAAGAACCCGCAAAATACACCATGGAAGCTGCCATGGACCAACCATGCCGGTGGCACACACCGAATCCGGCACACCCGTCAAACCACCTGACGAAGGATTGTACCTGGACCAAATACTTGATGCAAAAGGGAACGGTGAAAGATGCACAACCACCACAAGACATGCCGCGGCAACAACAGCTACCGCCACCACCACCACTTACCGGGGCAAACGCCTTACCGGTGCAGCCAAACCGGCAGCAGTACCAGCAAGTTAACCGGGTGGAACAAAATAATGATCAACCACCTCCACCGGCACCTTTAGGCCGGAATGTTTACGAGGGTCCGGATATGTGTTGTGTTGTCTTTGTCACTGAGCCAACAGACAGGCAAAGTGTGCACCGCCGCTCCATGGAGGTCAATGCCGTGGTGCCGGCAGTCCCCAAGTACATGCTGTGGTCAGATCAGGAAATTACCTGGTCATTTAAAGATCACCCCAAGATCATGCCGAATCCGGGTGGATACGCTCTTGTTGTGGACCCAATCATGAAAGGGCCACAGACTCGAGTAAAATTCAGCAAGGTGCTGATAGACAACGGTAGCAGCATAAACATCATGTACAAGCATACCATGCATACACTGGGCATAACAGAAAACATGCTTCAGCCAACGCGTACAACGTTCCACGGAATCGTTCCGGGCTTGTCCTGCGCCCCGATAGGAAAAGTTCGGGTGGACGTAGCATTTGGAGGACGTGATAATTGCCGGGTTGAAAATGTCGAGTTTGAGGTGGTGGATCTAGACAGTCCCTACCATGCGTTGCTAGGGAGACCGGCATTGGCAGCCTTCATGGCTACAACTCATACGGCTTACCTCAAGATGAAGATGCCGGCACCTCGTGGACCGTTGACTGTGGTGGGAAACTACAAAGTCTCACTGGAAACGGCATCTGCCGGATCAAACTTAGCGGAATCGCTGGTAATCGTGGAGGAAAAGAAGAGGATGCAAACAGCGGTTGCGCTGGCTCAGTCCTCACAGTTGAGCTTAGCGGCAATGAGTGGAAACTTGGGCTCATCGGCATTCAAGCCGACGAATGAAACAAAGGACATTGTGCTGGATCCGGCTTACCCAGAGCGCACTGTTCGCATCGGTGCCGGACTCGATCAAGCATAGGAAAGCGCGCTCGTCAGCTTCCTCCGTGAGAATCGGAATATCTTTGCCTGGTCAACTGATGATTTGGTAGGTGTTCCGAGGGAGCTGGCTGAGCACTCTTTAAATGTCCGCAAGGACGCCAAGCCGGTGCGACAACCCTTGCGCCGGTTCGCTGAAGATAGAAGGAAAATCATAGGAGAAGAGGTAACCAAACTGCTTGTTGCCGGATTCATTGTGGAGGTCACGCACACAGAGTGGCTGGCCAATCCGGTAATGGTCGAAAAGAAAAAAGATGAGAACCTGGAGGCAAAAGCTCCGAAGGTGTGGCGAATGTGCATCGACTACACCAACCTAAACAAGGCTTGCCCGAGAGACCCTTTTCCTCTACCACGGATCGATCAAGTGATTGATTCAACTGCTGGGTGTGAGTTGTTGTCCTTCCTGGATGCGTACTCCGGTTTCCACCAAATTCCCTTGAAAAAGGAAGATCAAATAAAAACTGCGTTCATTACCCCGCATGGGGCTTATTGCTATGTTACTATGCCTTTTGGTTTGCGCAACGCTGGTGCAACGTACCAGCGCTGTATGCAAAAGTGCTTGTTTGATCAAATCGGAAAGAATGTGCAAGTCTATGTAGACGACATTGTGATAAAAACTAAGATAAAGAACACCTTAATCGATGACATCCGGCAAACATTCGACAACCTAAGACGGTTCCGGATGAAACTCAATCCGGCAAAATGCACCTTTGGTGTCCCTGCCGGCAAGTTGCTCGGTTTCCTGGTATCAAGCCGGGGCATTGAAGTCAATCCGGTAAAGATCCGGGCAATAGAAAGAATGACTGTCCCACGAGAGCTAAAAGATGTGCAAAAATTTACCGGTAGCTTGGCATCGCTAAGCCGGTTCTTAAGCAGATTGGGAGAAAAAGCTCTACCACTATATGCTCTCATGAAAAAATCTGACACATTAAATGCGGACCCCTCGTGCAGACGCGTTTAAAGAGCTAAAAACAATGCTAGCCACAGCACCTATACTGGCTTCACCTCTAGAAAGAGAGCCTATGCTATTATACATAGCAGCAACAAACTGGGTTGTGAGCGTAGTAGTTGTAGTTGAAAGAGAAGAGGAAGGAAAAACCGTCCAGAGGCCGGTATACTACCTGAGCGAGGTGCTCTCCCTCTCAAAACAAAACTACCCTCACTTCCAAAAAATGACTTATGGCGTGTACATGGCCGCCACCAAGCTCAAGCATTATTTTGAAGAACATCCTATGAAAGTGGTGAGTGAAGCACCAATTTCCGATATCATGTGCAACAAAGACGCCAGCGGCCGGATTGCAAAGTGGGCAATCCAGATATCGCCATACGTGCCGGTATATGAAAGAAGAGATGCCATAAAGTCACAAGCTTTGGCTGATTTCCTTGTTGACTGGGCGGAGAAACAATACAAACCGCCAGATCAGAGGATAGAATACTGGAAAATGCATTTTGATGGGTCCAAACTCAAAGAGGGTCTAGGTGCCAGTGTGGTGCTTACCTCGCCAAAAGGAGATCACCTCCGATACGTTTTACAAGTACATTTCAGGGCATCAAATAATGTCGCTGAATACGAAGCTTTGATCCATGGGCTTAAGGTCGCAAAAGAAGTCGGTGCACACCGGATCATTTGCTATGGAGATTCAGATCTTGTGGTACAGCAATGTTCCGGGGATTGGGATGCAAAAGATGCCAACATGGCCTCGTACCGGTTTCACGTGCAAAAGATTGCCGGATTCTTCGAAGGGTGTGAGTTTCACCATGTGCCGCGCGCAGAAAATGAAGCCGCGGATGCTTTGTCCAAGCTGGGCTCGTCCAGGCAAGAAATTCCTCCCGGAATAGCTCTAGCTCACCTAAGAACACCATCGATCAAACCAAGCCCGGAATCGGAATCAATTTTTGTACCAGAATCGCATGTAGTACCCATGGATATTGATGAAGGAAACTCGGGGACCGCACCGGTAAACTCGGGGACTGCTCCGGCAAGCTCGGGGACTGCTATACCCATACCGGAAGAAATGATGCTGGTAGATAGCATGGAGATAGATGCACCGGTGTTTCCGGTTCGAGAGACACGGTCGTGGGTTAAACCTATTAAGGAATTCCTGATCAACGGCACCTTGCCATAGTTTTAAAAACCGGACCGGTGACCAAACCGGTGAGACTCTCGGTTCACGGTTCACTGGTCCAACCGTTGGTTCACTCGGCTTAATAGATGAACCGGTAATTCAAATTTAACTATTATTTTTAGTAATATAACAAAGAAATAACATATCAAATAGATTGACTTCCATGATATAATCACAAAAGTAGGATGGGATAGGTGGTTACCACGGACAGGCCGACCGAATGCACTGAACGTCGACATCCTGGGTTCGAATCCTAGCGCCACCACTTTCTCTTTCCACTCGCGGACATAATAATATTGTCTGACCGGTTGGACCTGCCCCCGGTTTGCTCTGGTTCAGATAAAAACCAGCGGTTTGACCGCAAAATTGCCGGTTCGCTTCCTTGTCCGGTCCAGTGCGCCTAACAGACCGGTGAAGGTGCTGGTTCCGGTTTTTTCCGGTCGAACCGCCGGTCCGTTCCGGTTTTTAAAACTATGCACCTTGCCGGATGACGAAAATGAGTCGAGGAGAATTCAAAGAAGGTCCAAAGCATACACATTCATTAATGGTGAGGTGTACAAGAGAAGCGTTACCGGTATCCTTCAAAGATGTGTGGAACCGGAAGAGGGGAAAGAAATGCTTGAGGAAATTCACCAAGGAAATGTGGGCATCATGCTTCATCAAGGGCGCTGGTAGCAAAAGTATTCCGGCATGGGTTCTATTGGCCCACTGCTTTGGAAAATGCTGAGGATTTAGTGAGAAAATGCAATGGGTGCCAGAGGTACGCCAAGCAAAATCATACCCCAGCCTCCGGTTTAAAAACAATACCATTAACATGGCCGTTCGCCGTTTGGTGCCTAGATATGGTTGGCCCATTCAAAACTGCAAGAAGCAGCATGACTCACATCTTGGTTATGGTGGATAAGTTCACCAAATGGCTAGAAGTGAAACCTATCGCAAAATGTGATGGGCACACAGCGGTGAAATTCTTAAAAGATGTCATTTTGCGGTATGGATACCCGCACAGCATCATCACTGACAATGGAACCAACTTTGCTCAAGGTGAGTTCAAAAGGTTCTGTGAGGACAACAACATCCGGTTGGATTTGTGCTCAGTGGCACACCCACAAGGCAATGGCCAAGTGGAAAGAATGAACGCTTTGGTACTTTCCGGTATCAAACCTAGACTCATTGATGCAGTGGAAAAGTCACCAGGATGTTGGCTCGATGAGCTACCATCAGTACTGTGGAGTATAAGAACAACTCCAAACCGGTCTACCGGATACACTCCATTCTTCATGGTCTATGGAGCAGAAGCAGTCATACCAACTGATATCATTCATGATTCACCAAGGGTACAACTCTATACTGAGCAAGAGGTTAAAGAGGCCAGAGAAAATGATGTGGACTTGCTAGAAGAAGCAAGAGAGCTAGCTTTGGCAAGAACAGCCATTTACCAGCAAAACCTCAGACGCTATCATAACCGGAAGGTTAACCCGAGAGTTTTCCGGGAAGGAGATCTCGTACTTCGCCTAGTGCAGCGCACTGAAGGCCGGCATAAGCTTTTGCCACCATGGGAAGGTCCCTTCATTGTAAGCAAGGTGCTTCACAATGACGCATATTACTTGATCGATGCACAGGAATGGAAAAAAGGAAAGGCGGACAGGTCCGGAGAGGAGAGCAAGCGTCCATGGAACGTAGCTCTGTTGCGTCCTTTCTACTCTTGAAGTTGTGGTGTAAGAAGTTCCTTTTTGTACCTTACATGCTATGAATAAAAGATGTCGGAACCTTGAATGAATCTCGGGGACTACCCCAGTAAGGTTGCATGTAACTTGTTTATTTTTTCAGTTTACCGATTGCTTATTGAACGTTTTTTCTTTCCGGTTTAGTAGTGTGCTAAATCCTACCGGAGTCTTCGACTCTGCTGCTGTCCGCAACCCGGCTTCATGGCAAGCAAGATAAACCGATAGGGAATAAGCACACGAACTGCGGAGAGGGAGAGCAGGAAAGAACAATCCGAAAAATCTAACTAACCCCGGTTAAACCGGTTTTTTGCAAAATTTCGAAGTTATTTCTAAGTTCAAGAAAATGCCTGTTTGGTGAAAGAACCTTGTGCTCATACGCCAAAGAACGCCCAGAGAAGGCAGGCAGAGCCAAGGCAAAAGAACCAAGTGTGCATCGAATTGGATGCGGAAAAAATTTAGAAATCTTTGCGGTGCAAGATAAAAGCAAAATTAGAAGCAAATATGCTAAGGCAAACTTAGAAATACTTAGCTACCGGTATAACTCACCGGCATAAAATGTTGTACGGCAACCACAAGCAGACTTAAAGTTTTACATCATAAGCCCCGGCATACCGGGGCAGAATTTAACGGAACATTGTTTTAAGGCACGCAGGGCCAAACAGCACGGCAAGGTAAATCTTAAGGCAGGTGATCAGGCAGCAGGGGCTTCCGGAGGAGCGTCACCAGCACCAGCGTCGTCTAGAGGCTCCTCATCGGCTTCATCCTCCTCCTCATCAAGATAATCTTTGACGTCAGGAGGGGGAGGGATGAAGGTGCGCATGTCGGCATACTCCGCAATGTGGTACGCACGATCCTGCCGCTTAGCGGTGAGAATCGGGTCCACATCGGTTTCCGCGCCTTCGCGCACTCCGGTGAGGGCATCCAGGTTAAGCTCCGGGTACCAAGAGCAAGCGACGCGGAGGGCAGAATCTGCTCCAGCGCGGGCAGCAGAGCACTGCCACTCGCGGATCCTCCTGCCGGCGCCCTTGAGACGATCGCTGATGAGGGAAAAGGTATCCGGCACCTCCTCGCCAGGCCACAGGGTCCTGAAGAGCTGGGTAGCTACATCAGGAATGTCAGATAGATTGCGATCTATGGCGCGCATATGAGACACCCGCGCGTTAAGCGCGACCAGATGGTCGTTGGGCGTCCATGGCACGGTAAGATTCGCTTGGCCTTGGGTGGTGCGGCGCGCGTCAACCTTCTTGACAGCGTACTTCTGTGAGTCCGGAAAAAGGCCTGCGCGAAGGAAGAAAAAGGCTAAGGAAAAGAAACCGGAAGAAAAAGAATCCGGAAGAAAAAGAGACCGGAAGAAAAAGAGACCGGAAGGAAAGGTAACGGAAAGAAAATGGGGTCGGAAGAAAAAAGGCTAGTATGCAGTAATCAAGTATGTAAAAGAAAAAGACTTACGGTAGGCCAGGGTGTCAGTTTGCAGGATCAACTGGTTGCACTCCCTGTGCTCCTCCTCCAGCCGCGCAGCTTTCTCCTCAGCACCCTTCCGGGCCTTGGCCAGCTCCTCCAGCTCAGCTCGCAGTACCACGGTGGCATTGCTGGCGTCCTCCAGAGCCTCGTCCATCTTGGCCGCTGCGTCGGTTTCAGCGGCTTTGAGGGCCTTGGCATGATCAAACCCCAGCTGAATGAGCTGGGATTTGAGCTCCTGGTAGCTGGTTTTCTGGGCGCTCAGCTCTTCCCGATGCTGCTGAATGAGCTGGTCCTTCTCCTCTACAACCCGGAAAAGAAGATGTTAACAAAATTGTGCTGGTGAAGGTGAAAAGAAAACCAAGTTAACAAGAGAAGGGAAAGAATTGTACGTTGGGCGGCGACGAGCTGCTCCTTGAGAACATCGATGGAAGCTTCCGGGATCACTGTTAAACAGAAATTATAAATGTCAGAAGGAAAAAAGGTTTCCGGTAAGAAAGATGCCGGTAGAACAAAAACTTACCTTGGCACTTATCGTGTGCCTCAGTGAGCTCCCGATGCTCCCATAGAAGCTCCTCAAAGAGGGCCTTCCGAGCGTCAGCCGTGAGCTGTTCGAGAAAAAGAAATGAGTTAAGTTTCGCGCTGAGAACAAAGTTCTCAACCCGAAACTCGGGGACTGGCAGTGCCGGTTTGGCGCGTTTCTAAGATAAGTTTTGCGCTAAGAACAAAGTTCTTAACCCGAAACTCGGGGACTGGCAGTGCCGGTTTCACGCTAGGTTTTTAAGTTAAGTTTTGCGCTAAGAGCTGCGCTCTCACCACAAAACTCGGGGACTGGGAAGATAGACAAGAGAGAAACCGGCATGAACTAAGGAAAAGATAGAGCAAGTCGGAAGCAAGGAGACCGGTAAAGATTGAAGAAAGTTAGTAGAACGTACCATCAAGTTGTTCACGGCGCTGCGAAGCCGCATGAAGTGCTCCTCGGAAGACCGGTCCCCGACAGGGTCAGGTGCCGGCAGCCTGTCCTTGCCCAGGCCGCGGGTCGCCGGAGTCATGTCCGCGGCGTTCCACTTTTGGGCGTAGGGCACAAGATGCCCCAAGTCCCGGCCTTGGCGCTGGAATTCAGTAATACGGCCAAGGAGGCCGGTGGCCTTCGTGGCGGTGTCCTTGGCGGCCTTGGCAACATGCAGCACCAGGGGCTGCTGGCCGCCGGAAGGGGCGCTGGAGGCCGTCGCCTTCCCCTTAATGAGCTTGGAGGCCTTGGGTGGCGGCGCAGTCGGAGCAGCCCTGGAGGGCTTGGTGCGAGGAGCATCTGGAGGTGGCATGAGGATGGTTCGTGGAGAAGGGGGAGCGCTAGGCGCATCACCCAGGTTGGAGCCTTCTGGCGCGGAAGATTCCGGCGCGGAAGTTGTAGTCTTTTCAAGGACGGGAGGAGCTGAAGGCTCCGCCCGCCCGGAAGCTTCTTCTTCTTCGGCGCCGATGTTGCTGGCGCCGGTGTGTTGGTTCTCTGGGAGAGAGGAAAGATCCTCCTCCGTGCGGTGATCTGATGATGAAGGGGCCGCACGCCCCAAATTTGTTGTGCCCCCCGAGAGGGAGGCAGAGGTATTGCCGGCAGCAGATAGTGCCGGGCTTGAGCGAGGAGGAGGGGTTGAGGTCCTTGCGGAACCTTCAGAGCCCGATGGCCTTGGGCCAAGCTTGAGCGCAGGGCTGAGAAAAAGAAAGAAAAATAGTTGGAAAAAAGCAACCGGAAAAAAGAACTTGGCAAAAAGAGGCAAGCAAGAAAATGAAAAATTTACCCGGAAGCAGTCGGCATCTGTTTTCGCTTGTAGCGACGCATGCCCACTTCCTTCTCCCCCAAGGGCTCAGTCCGGAAGCGCTTGGAGGGAGGGGCCTGGCTGGAACCGGCATCAGATGCCGGTTGTTTGTTCTTTTGACCCTGGGCCACGAGTTTGTCCATAAACTCGGAGCCGGCCTCGGCGTCCAAGGGCGGCACGCGCTCATGGATCTATGAGTCAAAAATAGCTAAGAAGAAATTCGCAAGAAGGCAATAACGGAAAAGTATAGGAAACCGGAAAAGAAGATACCTCAAGCATGGTCAGGTCATCGGAGGACCCGGTCGGCTTCGGCGGAGACCGGCCAAGGCGCGCAGCCGGGGTCTTGCCCATCTTCAGATCCTTCCAAAAAAATGTAGGGATCTGGGTCGAAGGAGTCAAGGGCGCGCTTCACCGGAATCCCACGTCGCTCTGCTTGGATGAGGGGGAAGCGGTCCTTGGCCTGAAACATGAAAAAAGGAAAGTTAACAAAAGCAGAAGGTTACCGGCAAAAATAACCCCAATTGCATAACCTCTTACTTCTTGGGTCGGAGGGTTAGTAGTGCTGAGGGGAAGGAGGCCCCATTCCCAGTCAAATGGCATAGCAGTTTGGCAAATCTGCTTAGCCTTGCGAACAACATCTTTCTTGCTAAGGGGACGGCCTATGATCTTGGTAGGATCGCCAGGGCCATACATCTCGCTCATCCTATGCGCACGGCGCTTCAGAGGAAGCACCCGGCGTGAAATAAAGGTGCGGATGATATCATCCGAGCAGATGTTGGTCTCCTTCTTCAAAGAGGCCAAGAAGCGCACCACCCGGTTGGTTTCGGCATGATCCGTCTTCGGGTTGTAGCTCCAGTTGGTTTTGCTAGGAGGCCCCGCTTGGAACGGAGGAAGATCGATAAGATCGGCGCGGCCGTCGTTCTTCACATAGAAAAAGGTTCCTTGCCAGGCACGGCAGGACTCGAGGCCGGCAAACTTAAGGAAAGCGCTCCCTTGGCGGGAGCCAATGATGCAAGATCCGCACTCCACGGGCGGCTTGGGCTTAGGGATTTCCTTGCCCTGGACGGAATTAATCCGCAAACAAAAGAAGCGGGCAAACGTCTCACGAGTGGGACGAATGCCGATATAGGCCTCCATGAAGGTGGCATAGCAAGAAAGGTAGAAGATGGCGTTGCCAGGAAGGTGGTGAGGTTGGAGTTTATAAAAATCTAAAAACTCCCGGAAAAAGGGAGAGGCAGGAAGGCCGAAGCCACGCTCAAAGTGAGCAAGAAAAACAACATGTTCACCGGGCTTGGGATCCGGTTCGATTTCATCACCAGGAATCCGGCAAGTGACTCCTTCCGGAATCCTGCGGGACCGGTATAACCAATCGATCTCATACTCAGTGACATTGGAGCCCATCCAGGCTCCGCGAGTGATTGGGGAAGGCTCTGCGCCGGAAGATTGGCTAGAGCTACTAGAGGCTTGGCCAGAGCTACTCGCTTCTTGGCTACCGGAAGTTTGGCTAAAGCTACCGGATTCTAGATGGCCACCGGACTCTTGGCGGCTACCGGATTCCTGCTGGTTGCCGGAATTGGTGTCCATTGGATCTGAAGCCATGGATTCGCCGGAAGATTGTCTACGGCGCTTAACGGAAAAAGAAGAAGAAGATGCGGAGGAAGATTCCTCGTCAGACATTGGAGAGGTAGGCGAAAAAACAGAAATCCCACACTTGAACCCCGCGTGAAGATCTACGAGTAAGAAGAAAACCAAAGAAAAAGAGGAAATAAGAACACCGTAGACCCAAGATCTGAAAAGCAAGCAGATGGCAAGCAAAGTTAAATTGGTACCAACCTGGAGCGGCGCAGTCGCTGAGGAAGGTGTTCGCCGGTGGTGGAGCGGACCTGCGGTCGCCAACGAGCACCGTTGACGGCGAGGCGGAGAAGCTCGCAAAGAGGCGAGAATGCAGCGGGCGCGGTGAAGGTGCTGCTGGAGATTCCCGCACGGCGAGGTCCGGCGGAAGCAGGGTGTGAGTTCGCCGGGCGCCGGAGCTTGAGCAAGCGACGGCGGACGGAGAGCGGCGGAAGCGCAAAGGCGAGGAGCACTGTGCGCGAAGGATGAGGAATGCGAAGAAGAGGAAGAAGAAGAGGCAGTTGTGCTTATAAAGGAGTTAGGACGTGGGCCAAAAACCGCTGGGCCACGGCGGTTCGCCTCGCGGCCCGCGACGGTTCGCACTATGGGCCGCCACGTGGCGAGGAGGTACACGCGAGAAAATAGGGGGGCACACGGGAGCGCACACAGGACCCCAAGTGGCTAGTGGGATCCGCAGTGGTGCATTTAATGACTGCGCGGGAGTCGAAGCGAAGTGACAACTGACACTGGCGCGACAGTTAACAGTGCGCATGTCACTGACAGGCGCGGGACCCAAAATATTCTCGACTTCGCCGAGGAAAGAGTTAATGTGAATGTAACCGGAGAAAAGAGATGCCGGAAGATGCCTTGCAAAGGGAGAAAGACAAAAAAGGGGCAAAGGTGCCGGATCCAAGTTCAGGCCGGAGAGATTAAACCGGTATCCTAAAAAGATGAAAACCTGGCATGGTCTGTAGGATAGAATCCGCCAGACTATACCAGCTTCGGGGACTAATGTTGGGGGGATAACCCCCGGTATGCCAAAGGCATGCCAAACCGGATGGTTTGAGCCATCGAGATACCGGTTTAATATTCTTACCGGAAACAAGGTAGGAGTTTGGGCTAAATGAAGCCAAGCCGGTATCCCCAAAGGGGTATGCCGGAATCCGGTAAAGAAGATACCGGAGAGAAGGGCCTGTCGGCAAGACTGGTCAAAGATTCCCTTCAGAGCAAGAAGACAAGGGTGAGCTAAGCAAAGTGGCTTTAATCGGAGCCCTGGCGCCAAAGAGAGAGATGACGCTGAAAGAAGCCGGAGGACGTCAGCGTTCCTGATTAAAGAAGACCCCAGCGTCATCCATGATTAAAGTAGCTTTGTAAAGTAGTTTGTCCAGTCAAAGATGCCATTAGGGTTCCTTGTTCTGTAAGCCACCCTCTCCCCTATATAAGGAGAGGGGGTACTGCCTCTTACAGGCGCGCGTACACAGAGGAGATTAGACGATAGAACTTGTGTTCATGCACTTGTAATCATGTTGAAATCAATGAAGCCAGCGATCTAGTAAAGGGTTCTTCCTCTTGTCTCTCTTCTTGTATACCGGTCCTTGGCCGCGTTCTTGAGGAAAGCATCCGGAAGTTCTTCCCATCTAATCGCAAACCCTCCCCCGAATCCTCTAGCGTCCATTCGGCCCCAATCTAAGCCATCCTATGGCATCTGTCTGTTCACCACGACGACAGGTTGGTACCACCAACCGGTACGAAAGACCTTTCGTACCGGTTGGTGGTACCAACCGGTACCAAATGGTTTTTTTTTGTTTTTGTTTTTTCTTTTACTGTTTTCTTTCTTTTGTTGTTTCTTTTTTATTTTCTGTTTCTTCTTTCTTTTCTGTTTCTTTTTCTTTTCTTTTGTCTTTCTTTTCTTTTCTTTTTATTTTCTATTTCTTTTCTTTTCTATTTGTTTTCTATTTCTTTTTCTATTTCCGTTTGTTTTCTTTTCTATTTCTTTTCTATATCCTTTTTTATATTTCTTTTCTATTTATTTTTTCTTTTCTGTTTCTTCTTTCTTTTATTTTGTGTTTCTTTTCTTTTCTTTTTATTTTCTATTTCTTTTCTTTTCTATTTCTTTTTCTATTTCCGTTTGTTTTCTTTTCTATTTCTTTTCTATATCCTTTTTTATATTTCTTTTCTATATATTTCCTATTTCTTTTCTATATATTATCTGTTTCTATTCTTTACTCCCGCCACGACGCCGTCCGCGCGGGAAACTTTCCCGCCACGTACGACGGAAAAAGGCGGGAAAGAAAGGGCGGGAATAAAAATTTATTACGAGTGAACTCGAATTAAAAGTACATAGCTTAACTGAAAATTAAAGATACATGGCCAAATTCTCTTGTTGGAGTCATTCGGTCATACTCGTGCCTAGCCTCGTAGTAGTCGCCACTGTAGTCGTCGTAGTCGCCGTCATCATCGTCGCTGGCATCGGGGTCGCGGTACTCGAACGTCGGCGGGTGAGCACGCGTGGGCTGGGACTGAGGGTAGCGCAGGCGGGGGCCACGGTAGGCCATGACGCCCTGGAGAGTCCGGCCGCGCCACCACAGCCGACGGCCGGCCTCGTTGAAGTTCGGAGGAGGCGGGCCGCCCTCCTCGTGCCTGGCAAGCGCCCTCTCACGCCGATTGATGAAGAAGCTTTCCCAAGTCGGGCTGTAGTCGGGATGCCATCGGGGATTCCTCCGCTGCCCGGGGCGTGAGCTCGAAGTAGTAGTGGTTCGTGATGGCCATCTCGCGCGCCACACCTAGAGGGACTGGAGGGACCGGTACGCCTCCGACGCTTAGCAACCAGCCGGTCGGGACGCGGTAGCCCGGCGGGCAGGGGTAGTTCGAGGCGCAAAGCGCCTCCGCCTCCCGGGGGGTTAGAGATGCGATGGAAGCCATGGGAGAGAATGATGAGGTTTGCAGATATGAGTCTAGATGTGATATGTAAATGGTGGCCAAGCCTACATATATATAGTGAAAAAATGGCGGGAAGACAGAGGCGGGAACCGGTGGAAAGCGCGGGAAGAAAATAGGCGGGAAGACAGATCGAGGCAAACCTTTAGTACCGGTTGGTGGGTGCAACCGGTACTAAAGCTGTCGGCAGGATAAGGACGCCCTGCTCGATGAGATATAGTATGTAGCGCACGACGCCCTGTCGGTGGGATAAGGACGCGTGGGTAACCTTTAGTACCGGTTGGTGGGTGCAACCGGTATTAAAGCTGTCGGCGGGATAAGGACGCCCTGCTCGATGAGATAAAGTATGTAGCGCACGACGCCCTGTCAGTGGGATAAGGACGCGTGGGTAACCTTTAGTACCGGTTCGTATCTGCAACCGGTACTAAAGCTGTCGGCAGGATAAGGACGCTCTGCCTATAAAAGGAGCATCGATACACCATGGGAAGCAGCTCAACAAGCCAACATGGATGGAGAGTTTCATCACCATGGATGGAGGAAAGGGTTGGGAAATCTCCCGTGGCGGAACTTGTCGAAGATGCCCTTGGTGCACACGCCATATGGCATCTTCGGAAGTTCCGTCTCGGAATTTTTTTCCTGCAAGCCCGTGGAAGACTCCATCTCCTCTAACAATGTTGCGGAAAGGGTTGGGAAATCTCCCGTGGCGGAACTTCTCGAATATGCCCTTGGTGCACATGCCCTATATATGGCATATTCGGAAGTTCCGCCTCGGAAAAATTTTCCTGCAAGCCCGTGACTTAACTAGTAAAACAAGCCAACCATCTCCATTGTTAATATCTTACATACAGTAACATCATTACACAAAAGGGTATTTCCATATTGAGATACACAAGTTATACTCCATCTCCTCTAGTCTTCTGAGTTTTCTTCGCCCGTTTCCCTTTCTTCTTACTGCGACGCAACCATGGACAATCTTCATTGTTTAAGATGATGCTTGGGTCAATTTTTACCTTGAAGGGTGGAATATCGTCAAACTTATTATAATCTTCTGACATGTCTGTCTTGTCCTCTACTCCCACGATGTTTCTTTTTCCTGAAAGAACTATGTGCCGCTTTGGCTCATCGTATGATGTGTCCTCTTGCCTTTCTTTTCTTTTTTTCGGTTTGCTAGACATATCCTTCACATAAAAACCTGAGCCACTTCACTGGCTAGGACGAATGGTTCGGTGTCGTACCCTAGATTCTTGAAATCCACTGTAGTCATTCCGTACTGCGGGTCTACCTGTACCCCGTCTTTCAGGTTGAACCATTTACACCGGAACAAAGGGACCTTGAAATTAGGTCCATAGTCAAGTTCCCATATCTCCTCTATGTACCCATAATATGTGACCTTGTTCCCATTGCCATCTTCTGCATCAAAGCGGACACCACTGTTTTGGTTGGTGCTCTTTTTGTCTTGGGCGAAAGTGTAAAATGTGTTCCCATTAATCTCGTACCCTTGAAAAGTCGATATAGTAGAAGATGGTTGCTTGGCCAACAAGTACAGCTGCTCGTCATCGGTGACATTCATGAGACGTGTTTGCAACCAACCGCCGAAAGTCTTCATGTGTTCTCCATCAATCCAATCTTCACATTGCTCCGGGTATTTAGAGCATAAGATCTCCTTGTGTTCCTCTTTGTACGGAGCCACCAAGATGGAATTATGTAGAACTGTGTAGTGTGCTTGAGTGAAAGAATGTCCGTCCATACACGTTGCTGATTTCTTTCCTAGCGTGCCTTTTCCACGCAGTCTCCCCTCATAGCGCGATTCAGGAACACCGATCGGCTTAAGGTCAGGAATAAAGTCAACACAAAACTCAATGACCTCCTCTGTTCCATAGCCCTTGGAGATGCTTCCTTCTGGCCTAGCACGGTTATGAACGTACTTCTTTAATACTCCCATGAATCTCTCAAAGGGGAACATGTTGTGTAGAAATACAGGACCGAGAACGCCAATCTCTTCGACCAGGTGAACTAGGAGATGTGTCATAATATTGAAGAAGGATGGTGGGAACACCAACTCGAAGCTGACTAGACATTGGACCACATCCTTCTGTAAATTTTGTAGAGTAAGTGGATTGATCACCTTCTGAGAAATTGCATTGAGGAACGCACATAGCTTCACAATGGGTACTCGAACATTTTCCGGCAGAAGCCCCCTCAATGCAACCGGAAGTAATTGTGTCATAATCACGTGGCAGTCATGAGACTTTAGGTTTTGAAACTTTTTCTCCGACATGTTTATTATTCCCTTTATATTCGACGAGAAGCCAGACGGGACCTTGATGCTACTCAGGACTTCAATAAAGATCTCCTTCTCCTCTTTGGTAAGAGCATAGCTGGCAGGACCTTGATACTTCTCTGGATTCAAGTTGTTTCCTTCGTGGATACTTTGCTGGTCCTGCCGTGCATCCGTGTATCTTTTGTCTTCCCATACACGCCCAAGAAGTTTAGCGAGGTTCACGCAAAGATTTTTCGTCACGTGCATCACGTCGATTGCAGAGTGAACCTCTAAGAATTTCCGTAGGGTAGCTCCCAAAATATCGACTTCTTCTTCCACATGGGTACGTGTCCGTCAACATCATGCGGAGCAGATTGTCCGCCGGACCCTTTCCAAAGATCACTTTTAAATCCTTGACCATATCATATATAACTTCCCCATTAGGGCGGGTAGGCTTCGTTCGGTTATACGCCTCACCTCCGAAATGCTTTCCTCTCTTTATTACGTGATGTTGTTTTGGAAGAAATCGACGATGCCCTGTACACATTCGTGTTTCCCAAATAATTACTATCAGTCTCACCTAAACAGTGTGTGCATGCATTGTATCCCTTGTTTGACTGCCCGGAACTGTTCCCAAGCGGAGGCCACTCATGGCTGGTTCCAAAGCACAACGCGCGTAGGTTAAATTCCGGTTGTTCGTGCTCATCCCACACAGGTACACCTTCGTCACGCCACAACTCTAAAAGTTCTTCAACCATTGGCCTCAGGTACACATCGTGGTCGGTGCCGGGTTGCGTCGGGCCCTGGATGAGCACTGGCATCATAATGAACTTCCACTTCATGCACAACCAAGGAGGAAGGTTATAGATACATAGAGTCACCGGCCAGGTGCTATGGACTGGAGCTCGCTTCCCGAAAGGATTAAAGCCATCTGTACTTAGACCAAATCTTAAGTTCCTTGCGTCATCTGAAAATGACTTGAACTCTCTGTCGATTTTTCTCCACTGCGACCCGTCGGCGGGGTGTCTCGACATCACATCTTTCTTACGGTCCTCTTTGTGCCATCGCAACAACTTGGCATGCTCTTTGTTCTGGAACAAACGTTTCAACCGTGGTATTATAGGAGCATACCACATCACCTTCGCAGAACCCTCTTCCCCGGGGGTGGACTCACCCTCAACATCGCCGTGGTCATCTCGCCCGATCTTATACCTCAATGCACTACATACCGGGCATGCATTCAAATTCTCGTACTCCCCGCGGTAGAGGGTGCAGTCATTGATGCATGCATGTATCTTCTGCACCTCTAATCCTAGAGGGCAGACAACCTTCTTTGCTTCGTACGTGCTAGAGGGCAACACGTTCTCCCTGGAAGCATCTTCTTTATTATTTTCAGCAACTTTTCAAATCCCTTGTCAGTACCATTCTCTGCCTTCTATCGCAGCAATTCCAGCGTGGTACCCAGCTTTTTCTCGACCATTTTCGCAATTTGGGTACAACAGTTTGTTGTGATCCTCTAACATTTTCTCCAACTTCAACCTCTCCTTTTCATTTCCATGATTCATCTTCGCATCAAGAATGGCCCGACCCAAATCGTCATCCGGGTCATCAAAAATCGGCTCATCGAAAATGAGCTCTTCTTCAGCTTCGTCTTCCCCCATTCTACCACCGTCTTCAGTGAATAAGGGATAGTTGTCACTATCCTCTTCTTCTTCGTTGTCTTCCAATATAACCCCTCTTTCTCCATGCTTGGTCCAACAATTATAGCTGGGCATGAAACCATTCTCCAGCAGGTGGACGTGAAGGGTCTTCGAGGTAGAGTAATCCTTCATATTCATACAGGAACTACATGGACAATATATGAAACCATTCGACCGCCTGTTTGCCTCAGCCACGTTGAGAAAATAATGCATGCCAGTAATGAACTCGGGATGGCACCGGTCACCGTACATCCATTGTCGACTCATCTGCATTTTATATGTATATCAAAAATCATTAAGTACACAACATCATGGATATATGAGTGACCAACTTAATTAATATTCAAGTTCATCACATAAAACTAATTGTTTTTTATAAAAGAAGAGGGGCTCACCGAGGTGGTACCGTGCCGGCTAGGGGACGACGCTGGCGATCGACAGCGGTAAGGACGGGGATGATACTAATTAAAACCTACAAAACATACCATAATTTCAGCTCAAATTGCATATAAAAAAATAAAATCACTAACTTAGGCATTTAATCGAACACCTTGCTTGCACTACAAAAATAGTACGAGTTAAAACTACCAAAGAACTGAGCTAAATTAGGAACGCCGGAAGGAAGGATGATATTGCTAACCCTTGGATAGATGTATGCCATTAATCTTGTTAAAATGGTGGAGAAAAATAAAGATTATTGGAGTGTGAGAGGTGGAGAATATTTGGAAATGTGAGAGGAGAAGTGAGAATGAGATATGCAGGGAGCTGGGCGCTGCCGCGCGATCATATAGGCACAGACCCTTTAGTACCGGTTCCTTACATGAACCGGTACTAAAGGTGCAACCCTGGCCCCACCACCGCCTGGAAATCGGACCCAAACCCTTTAATACCGGTTCCTGTTACGAACCGGTATTAAAAGTCCATAACGAACCGGTATTGATGTCCCACGCACGGAACCGATATTAATGCCCCCTTTAGTACCGGTTCGTAAGGGAACCGGTACTAAAGGCTTAGATGGATGAGAGGTTTTCTACTAGTGTACGTCGGATCACTGAAGATGCCCAAAGTTAGCACTAGTCGCGTTGTATTGGCTGATAGCCCAATACTCCATGCATTTCTGGTAGGACTGGATCGGAGCAACGGTCTAAGGGGAAATAGAATCTTCCATGACAGCTCGTGAAAGAAGATTCGGCGCTTCTTTTCTTTCCCGCGAATTGCTCGTGAAAACAGATGCATGGAAATCTGAAAACTCAAATAATAACGGGAGGACGGTCATTCTTAGGAAGCGGCCTGCCGGTGGCTATAGATTTTCCGTTTCTCGGCTGCACCATCGATGACGATTAGCTGAGGTGCTGATGGTGCCAGGTTTACTACTGCATCAGCGCGAGCGTCTTATCATGACCGCAGATGTGAGTCGACTATCGATAAGTTGGAGCTCTATTTTAATCTTCCTTGGAGCATCTTCACCACATCCCCCAAAGAACCTTTAAAGGTATTTATAATGCGCTGGACATTTTTTGTTACCAGCCGCACGTCCCAAAGGTCCATTCCGTCGACGCGGCTCAATACACTGTCCGGCCCCACTAGTAGAAAACCTCTCATCCATCTAAGCCTTTAGTACCGGTTCCCTTACGAACCGGTACTAAAGGGGGCATTAATACCGGTTCCGTGCGTGGGATATCAATACGGTTCGTTATGGACCTTTAATACCGGTTCGTAACACGAACAGGTATTAAAGGGTTTGGGCCCGATTTCCAGGCGGTGGTGGGGCCAGGGTTGCACCTTTAGTACCGGTTCGTGTAAGGAACCGGTACTAAAGGGTCTGTGCCCTATATGAGCGCGCGGCAGCGCCCGAGCTCCCTGCATATCTCATTCTCACTTCTCTCACATTTCCAAATATTTTGCACCTCTCACACTCCAATAATCTTTATTTTTCTCCACCATTTTAACAAGATTAACGGCATACATCTATCCAAGGGTTAGCAATATCATCCTTCCTTCCGGCGTTCCTAATTTAGCTCAGTTCTTTGGTAGTTTTAACTCGTACTATTTTTGTAGTGCAAGCAAGGTGTTCGATGAAATGCCTAAGTTAGTGATTTTATTTTTTTATATGCAATTTGAGCTGAAATTATGGTATGTTTTGTAGGTTTTAATTAGTATCATCCCCGTCCTTACATTGTCGATCGCCAAATCGTCCCCTAGCCGGCACGGTACCACCTCGGTGAGCCCCTCTTCTTTTATAAAAAACAATTAGTTTTATGTGATGAACTTGAATATTAATTAAGTTGGTCACTCATATATCCATGATGTTGTGTATTTAATGATTTTTGATATACATATAAAATGCAGATGAGTCGACAATGGATGTACGGTGACCGGTGCCATCCCGAGTTCATTACTGGCATGCATTATTTTCTCAACGTGGCTGAGGCAAACAGGCGGTCGAATGGTTTCATGTATTGTCCATGTAGTTCCTGTAAGAATATGAAGGATTACTCTACCTCGAAGACCCTTCACGTCCACTGTTTGGAGAATGGTTTCATGCCCAGCTATAATTGTTGGACCAAGCACGGAGAAAGAGGGGTTATATTGGAAGACAACGAAGAAGAAGAGGATAGTGACAACTATCCCTTATTCACTGAAGACGGTGGTAGTAGAATGGGGGAAGACGAAGCTGAAGAAGAGCCCATTTTCGATGAGCCGATTTTTGATGACCCGGATGACGATTTGGGTCGGGCCATTCTTGATGCGAAGATGAAGCATGAAATGAAAAGGAGAGGTTGAAGTTGGAGAAAATGTTAGAGGATCACAACAAACTGTTGTACCCAAATTGCGAAAATGGTCAGAAAAAGCTGGGTACCACGCTGGAATTGCTGCAGTGGAAGGCAGAGAATGGTACTTCTGACAAGGGATTTGAAAAGTTGCTGAAAATAATAAAGAAGATGCTTCCAGGGGAGAACGTGTTGCCCTCTAGCACGTACGAAGCAAAGAAGGTTGTCTGCCCTCTAGGATTAGAGGTGTGATACGTCTCCGACGTATCGATAATTTCTTATGTTCCATGCCACATTATTGATGTTATCTACATGTTTTATGCACACTTTATGTCATATTCGTGCATTTTCTGGAACTAACCTATTAACAAGATGCCGAAGTGCCGATTCTTGTTTTCTGCTGTTTTTGGTTTCAGAAATCCTAGTAACGAAATATTCTCGGAATTGGACGAAATCAACGCCCGGGGTCCTATTTTGCCACGAAGCTTCCGAAGTCCGAAGAGGAGACGAAGAGGGGCCACGAGGGGCCACACCCTAGGGCGGCGCGGCCCCCCTTGGCCGCGCGGCCCTATGGTGTGGGGCCCCGTGCCGCCTCTTGACCTGCCCTTCCGCCTACAAATAGCCTCCGTTGCGAAACCCCGCATCGAGAGCCACGATACGGAAAACCTTCCAGAGACGCCGCCGCCGCCGATCCCATCTCGGGGGATCCAGGAGATCGCCTCCGGCACCCTGCCGGAGAGGGGAATCATCTCCCGGAGGACTCTACGCCGCCATGGTCGCCTCCGGAGTGATGTGTGAGTAGTCTACCCCTGGACTATGGGTCCATAGCAGTAGCTAGATGGTTGTCTTCTCCCCATTGTGCTATCATTGTCGGATCTTGTGAGCTGCCTAACATGATCAAGATCATCTATCTGTAATTCTATATGTTGCGTTTGTTGGGATCCGATGAATAGAGAATACTTGTTATGTTGATTATCAAAGTTATATCTATGTGTTGTTTATGATCTTGCATGCTCTCCGTTACTAGTAGATGCTCTGGCCAAGTAGATGCTTGTAACTCCAAGAGGGAGTATTTATGCTCGATAGTGGGTTCATGCCTGCATTGACACAGGACAGTGATGAAAGTTCTAAGGTTGTGTTGTCTTTGTTGCCACTAGGGATAAAACATTGATGCTATGTCGTAGGAGGTCGTTGTTGATTACATTACGCACCATACTTAATGCAATTGTCTGTTGCTTTGCAACTTAATACTGGAGGGGGTTCGGATGATAACGTGAAGGTGGACTTTTTAGGCATAGATGCAGTTGGATGGCGGTCTATGTACTTTGTCGTAATGCCCAATTAAATCTCACTATACTCATCATGATATGTATGTGCATGGTCATGCCCTCTTTATTTGTCAATTGCCCAACTGTAATTTGTTCATCCAACATGCTGTTTATCTTATGGGAGAGACACCTCTAGTGAACTGTGGACCCCGGTCCAATTCTATTTACTGAAATACAATCTACTGCAATACTTGTTCTACTGTTTTCTGCAAACAATCATCTTCCACACAATACGGTTAATCCTTTGTTACAGCAAGCCGGTGAGATTGACAACCTCACTGTTTCGTTGGGGCAAAGTACTTTGGTTGTGTTGTGCAGGTTCCACATTGGCGCCGGAATCCCTGGTGTTGCGCCGCACTACATCCCGCCGCCATCAACCTTCAACGTGCTTCTTGGCTCCTCTTGGTTCGATAACCTTGGTTTCATACTGAGGGAAACTTGCCGTTGTACGCATCACACCTTCCTCTTGGGGTTCCCAACGGACGCGTGTTGAACGCGTATCAAGCAGCTTTTTCTGGCGCCGTTGCCGGGGAGATCAAGACACGCTGCAAGGGGAGTCTCCACTTCTCAATCTCTTTACTTTGTTTTTGTCTTGCTTAGTTTTATTTACTACTTTGTTTGCTGCACTAAATCAAAATACAAAAAAATTAGTTGCTAGTTTTACTTTATTTGCTATCTTGTTTGCTATATCAAAAACACAAAAAAATTAGTTTACTTGCATTTACTTTATCTAGTTTGCTTTATTTACTGTTGCTAAAATGGCCAACCCTGAAAATACTAAGTTGTGTGACTTCACAACCACAAATAATAATGATTTCTTATGCACACCTATTGCTCCACCTGCTACTACAGCAGAATTCTTTGAAATTAAACCTGCTTTACTGAATCTTGTTATGCGAGAGCAATTTTCTGGTGTTAGTTCTGATGATGCTGCTACCCATCTTAATAATTTTGTTGAACTATGTGAAATGCAAAAATATAAAGATGTAGATGGTGACATTATAAAATTAAAATTGTTCCCTTTCTCATTAAGAGGAAGAGCTAAAGATTGGTTGCTATCTCTGCCTAAGAATAGTATTGATTCATGGACTAAATGCAAGGATGCTTTTATTGGTAGATATTATCCCCCTGCTAAAATTATATCTTTGAGGAGTAGCATAATGAATTTTAAACAATTAGATACTGAACATGTTGCTCAAGCTTGGGAAAGAATGAAATCTCTGGTTAAAAATTGCCCAACCCATGGACTGACTACTTGGATGATCATCCAAACCTTCTATGCAGGACTAAATTTTTCTTCGCGGAATTTATTGGATTCAACCGCTGGAGGTACCTTTATGTCCATCACTCTTGGTGAAGCAACAAAGCTTCTTGATAATATGATGATCAATTACTCTGAATGGCACACGGAAAGAGCTCCACAAGGTAAGAAGGTAAATTCTGTCGAAGAAACCTCTTCCTTGAGTGATAAAATTGATGCTATTATGTCTATGCTTGTGAATGATAGGACTAATATTGATCCTAATAATGTTCCATTAGCTTCATTGGTTGCACAAGAAGAACATGTTGATGTGAACTTCATTAAAAATAATAATTTCAACAACAATGCTTACCGGAACAATTCTAGTAACAACTATAGGCCATATCCTTATAATAATGGCAACGGCTATGTTAATTCTTATGGGAATTCTTACAACAATAATAGGAATTCACCCCCTGGACTTGAAGCCATGCTTAAAGAATTTATTAGTACACAAACTGCTTTTAACAAATCTGTTGAAGAAAAGCTTGGGAAAATTGATATACTTGCTTCTAAAGTCGATAGTCTTGTCTTTGATGTTGATCTTTTGAAATCGAAAGTTTTGCCTAATGAGAATCATCATAATAAAATTGTTACTACAGCAAATGCCATTCAAGTTAGAATTAATGAGAATATAAGATTAATGGCTGAACTGCGTGCTAGGTGGGATAGAGAAGAAAATGAAAAACTAGCTAAAGAGAAGAATATAGCTAAAGTTTGGACTATTACCACCACTAATAATGTTAATGCTACACATGTTGCTGCACCTCTTACTAATAATAATAAAAGAATTGGTGTTAGCAATGTTTCCACTTCTAATGCAAAGCGCGAGAAACTGCCTGAAACTGCTAAAACTGCTGAAACTGCCTGTGATAAAGCTGCTGAAATTTTTTCCAACATTGGGGATGATGATCCCATTGCTTTAGATTATAATGGTTTGAATTTTGATGATTGCCACATCTCTGAAGTTATAAAGTTCTTGCAAAAACTTGCTAAAAGTCCTAATGCTAGTGCTATAAATTTGGCTTTCACACATCATATTACAAATGCTCTCATAAAAGCTAGAGAAGAGAAACTAGAGCGCGAAGCCTCTATTCCTAGAAAGCTAGAGGATGGTTGGGAGCCCATCATTAAGATGAATATTAAAGCTTTTGATTGTAATGCTTTATGTGATCTTGGTGCAAGTATTTCTGTTATGCCTAAGAAAATTTATAATATGCTTGACTTGCCACCGCTGAAAAATTGTTATTTGGATGTTAATCTTGCTGATCATTCTACAAAGAAACCTTTGGGTAAAGTTGATAATGTTCGCATTACCGTTAACAATAACCTTGTCCCTGTTGATTTTGTTGTTTTGGATATTGAATGCAATGCATCTTGTCCCATTATATTGGGAAGACCTTTTCTTCGAACTGTTGGTGCTATCATTGATATGAAGGAAGGTAATATAAAATATCAATTTCCTCTCAAGAAAGGTATGGAACACTTCCCTAGAAAGAGAATGAAGTTACCTTTTGATTCTATTATGAGAACAAATTATGATGTTGACACTTCGTCTCTTGATAATACTTGATACACACTTTCTGCGCCTAGCTGAAAGGCGTTAAAGAAAAGCGCTTATGGGAGACAACCCATGTTTTTACCTACAGTACTTTGTTTTTATTTTGTGTCTTGGAAGTTGTTTACTACTGTAGCAACCTCTCCTTATCTTAGTTTTGTGTTTCGTTGTGCCAAGTTAAGCCGTTGATAGAAAAGTTCATACTAGATTTGGATTACTGCGCAGTTCCAGATTTCTTTGCTGTCACGAATCTGGGTCTACCTCCCTGTAGGTAACACAGAAAATTATTCCAATTTACGTGCATGATCCTCAGATATGTACGCAACTTTCATTCAATTTGAGAATTTTCATTTGAGCAAGTCTGGTGCCATTTTAAAATTCGTCAATACGAACTGTTCTGTTTTGACAGATTCTGCCTTTTATTTCGCATTGCCTCTTTTGCTATGTTGGATGAATTTCTTTGATGCATTAATGTCCAGTAGCTTTATGCAATGTCCAGAAGTGTTAAGAATGATTGTGTCACCTCTGAATATGTTAATTTTTATTGTGCACTAACCCTCTAATGAGTTGTTTCGAGTTTGGTGTGGAGGAAGTTTTGAAGGATCAAGAGAGGAGTATGATGCAACATGATCAAGGAGAGTGAAAGCTCTAAGCTTGGGGATGCCCCGGTGGTTCACCCCTGCATATATCAAGAAGACTCAAGCGTCTAAGCTTGGGGATGCCCAAGGCATCCCCTTCTTCATCGACAACATTATCAGGTTCCTCCCCTGAAACTATATTTTTATTCCATCACATCTTATGTGCTTTTCTTGGAGCGTCGGTTTGTTTTTGTTTTTTGTTTTGTTTGAATAAAATGGATCCTAGCATTCACTTTATGGGAGAGAGACACGCTCCGCTGTAGCATATGGAAAAGTATGTCCTTGGTTTCTACTCATAGTATTCATGGCGAAGTTTCTTCTTCGTTAAATTGTTATATGGTTGGAATTTGAAAATGATACATGTAGTAATTGCTATTAATGTCTTGGGTAATGTGATACTTGGCAATTGTTGTGCTCATGATTAAGCTCTTGCACCATATGATTTGCACCCATTAATGAAGAAATACATAGAGCATGCTAAAATTTGGTTTGCATATTTGGTTTCTCTAAGGTCTAGATAATTTCTAGTATTGAGTTTGAACAACAAGGAAGATGGTGTAGAGTCTTATAATGTTTTCAATATGTCTTTTATGTGAGTTTTGCTGCACCGGTTCATCCTTGTGTTTGTTTCAAATAAGCCTTGCTAGCCTAAACCTTGTATCGAGAGGGAATACTTCTCATGCATCCAAAATACTTGAGCCAACCACTATGCCATTTTTGTCCACCATACCTACCTACTACATGGTATTTTCCGCCATTCCAAAGTAAATTGCTTGAGTGCTACCTTTAAAATTCCATCATTCACATTTGCAATATATAGCTCATGGGACAAATAGCTTAAAAACTATTGTGGTATTGAATATGTAATTATGCACTTTATCTCTTATTAAGTTGCTTGTTGTGCGATAACCATGTTCACTGGGGACGCCATCAACTACTCTTTGTTGAACTTCATGTGAGTTGCTATGCATGTCCGTCTTGTCTGAAGTAGGAGAGATCTACCACCTTATGGTTAAGCATGCATATTGTTAGAGAAGAACATTGGGCCGCTAACTAAAGCCATGATCCATGGTGGAAGTTTCAGTTTTGGACATATATCCTCAATCTCAAATGAGAAAATTATTAATTGTTGTTACATGCTTATGCATAAAAGAGGAGTCCATTATCTGTTGTCTATGTTGTCCCGGTATGGATGTCTAAGTTGAAGAATAATCAATAGCGAGAAATCCAATGCGAGCTTTCTCCTTAGACCTTTGTACAGGCGGCATAGAGGTACCCCTTTGTGACACTTGGTAAAAACATGTGCATTGTGATGATCCGGTAGTCCAAGCTAATTAGGACAAGGTGCGGGCACTATTAGTACACTATGCATGAGGCTTGCAACTTATAAGATATAATTTACATGATACATATGCTTTATTACTACCGTTGACGAAATTGTTTCATGTTTTCAAAATCAAAGCTCTAGCGCAAATATAGCAATCGATGCTTTTCCTCTATGGAGGACTATTCTTTTACTTTCAATGTTGAGTCAGTTCACCTATTTCTCTCCACCTCAAGAAGCAAACACTTGTGTGAACTATGCATTGATTCCTACTCCCTCCGTTCTTTTTTAATTGACTCAGATTTAGTACAACTTTGTACTGAATTTGAGTCAATTAAAAAGGAACGGAGGGAGTACATATTTGCTTATTGCACTTATTATATTACTCTATGTTGACAATTATCCATGAGATATACATGTTACAAGTTGAAAGCAACCGCTGAAACTTAATCTTCTTTTGTGTTGCTTCAATGCTTTTACTTTAAATTATTGCTTTATGAGTTAACTCTTATGCAAGACTTATTGATGCTTGTCTTGAAGTGCTATTCATGAAAAGTCTTTGCTTTATGATTCACTTGTTTACTCATGTCATATACATTGTTTTGATCGCTGCATTCACTACATATGCTTTACAAATAGTATGATCAAGATTATGATGGCATGTCACTCCAGAAATTTTCTGTGTTATCGTTTTACCTGCTCGGGACGAGCAGAACTAAGCTTGGGGATGCTGATACGTCTCCGACGTATCGATAATTTCTTATGTTCCATGCCACATTATTGATGTTATCTACATGTTTTATGCACACTTTATGTCATATTCGTGAATTTTCTGGAACTAACCTATTAACAAGATGCCGAAGTGCTAGTTGCTGTTTTCTACTGTTTTTGGTTTCAGAAATCCTAGTAACGAAATATTCTCGGAATTGGACGAAATCAACACCCAGGGTCCTATTTTGCCACGAAGCTTCCAGAAGTCCGAAGAGGAGACGAAGAGGGGCCACGAGGGGGCCACACCCTAGGGCGGCGCGGCCCCCCCTTGGCCGCGCGGCCCTGTGGTGTGGGGCCCCTGTGCCGCCTCTTGACCTGCCCTTCCGCCTACAAATAGCCTCCGTTGCGAAACCCCCGATCTGAGAGCCACGATACGGAAAACCTTCCAGAGACGCCGCCGCCGCCGATCCCATCTCGGGGGATCCAGGAGATCGCCTCCGGCACCCTGCCGGAGAGGGGAATCATCTCCCGGAGGACTCTACGCCGCCATGGTCGCCTCCGGAGTGATGTGTGAGTAGTCTACCCCTGGACTATGGGTCCATAGCAGTAGCTAGATGGTTGTCTTCTCCCCATTGTGCTATCATTGTCGGATCTTGTGAGCTGCCTAACATGATCAAGATCATCTATCTGTAATTCTATATGTTGCGTTTGTTGGGATCCGATGAATAGAGAATACTTGTTATGTTGATTATCAAAGTTATATCTATGTGTTGTTTATGATCTTGCATGCTCTCCGTTACTAGTAGATGCTCTGGCCAAGTAGATGCTTGTAACTCCAAGAGGGAGTATTTATGCTCGATAGTGGGTTCATGCCTGCATTGACACCCGGGGGACAAAGGATGTAAAAGTTCTAAGGTTGTGTTGTCTTGTTGCCACTAGGGCTAAAACATTGATGCTATGTCTAAGGATGTAGTTGTTGATTACATTACGCACCATACTTAATGCAATTGTCTGTTGCTTTGCAACTTAATACTGGAGGGGGTTCGGATGATAACGTGAAGGTGGACTTTTTAGGCATAGATGCAGTTGGATGGCGGTCTATGTACTTTGTCGTAATGCCCAATTAAATCTCACTATACTCATCATGATATGTATGTGCATGGTCATGCCCTCTTTATTTGTCAATTGCCCAACTGTAATTTGTTCACCCAACATGCTGTTTATCTTATGGGAGAGACACCTCTAGTGAACTGTGGACCCCGGTCCAATTCTCTTTACTGAAATACAATCTACTGCAATACTTGTTCTACTGTTTTCTGCAAACAATCATCTTCCACACAATACGGTTAATCCTTTGTTACAGCAAGCCGGTGAGATTGACAACCTTACTGTTTCGTTGGGGCAAAGTACTTTGGTTGTGTTGTGCAGGTTCCACGTTGGCGCCGGAATCCCTGGTGTTGCGCCGCACTACATCCCGCCGCCATCAACCTTCAACGTGCTTCTTGGCTCCTACTGGTTCGATAACCTTGGTTTCATACTGAGGGAAACTTGCCGCTGTACGCATCACACCTTCCTCTTGGGGTTCCCAACGGACGCGTGTTGAACGTGTATCAAGGTGCAGAAGATACATGCATGCATCAATGACTGCATCCTCTACCGCGGGGAGTACGAGAATTTGAATGCATGCCCGGTATGTAGTGCATTGAGGTATAAGATCAGGCGAGATGACCCTGGCGATGTTGAGGGTGAGTCCACCCCCAGGAAGAGGGTTCCTGCGAATGTGATGTGGTATGCTCCTATAATACCACGGTTGAAACGTTGTTCCAGAACAAAGAGCATGCCAAGTTGTTGCGATGGCACAAAGAGGACCGTAAGAAAGATGTGATGCTGAGACACCCCGCTGACGGGTCGCAGTGGAGAAAAATCGACAGAGAGTTCAAGTCATTTTCAGATGACGCAAGGAACTTAAGATTTGGTCTAAGTACAGATGGCTTTAATCCTTTTGGAGAGCAGAGCTCCAGTCATAGCACCTGGCCAGTGACTCTATGTATCTATAACCTTCCTCCTTGGTTGTGCATGAAGCGGAAGTTCATTATGATGCCAGTGCTCATCCAGGGCCCGAAGCAACCCGGCAACGACATTGATGTGTACCTGAGGCCATTGGTTGAAGAACTTTTAGAGTTGTGGCGTGACGAAGGTGTACCTGTGTGGGATGAGCACGAACAAAAGGAATTTAACCTACGAGCGTTGTTATTTGTAACCATCAATGATTGGCCTGCTCTTGGTAACATTTCAGGGCAGTCAAACAAGGGATACAATGCATGCACACACTGTTTAGGTGAGACTGACAGTAATTATTTGGGAAACAAGAATGTGTACCTGGGGCATCGTCGATTTCTTCCAAAACAACATCACGTAAGAAAGAGAGGAAAGCATTTCGGAGGTGAGGCAGATAACCGAACGAAGCCTACCCGCCCTACTGGGGAAGTTATATATGATATGGTCAAGGATTTAAAAGTGATCTTTGGAAAGGGTCCCGGCGGACAATCTGTTCCGCATGATGTTGACAGACACGTACCCATGTGGAAGAAGAAGTCGATATTTTGGAAGCTACCCTACTGGAAATTCTTAGAGGTTCACTTTGCAATCGACGTGATGCACGTGATGAAAAATCTTTGCGTGAACCTGCTAAACTTCTTGGGCGTGTATGGGAAGACAAAAGATACACCGGATGCACGGCATGACCAGCAAAGTATCCACGAAGGAAACAACCTGAATCCAGAGAAGTATCAAGGTCCTGCCAGCTACGCTCTTACCAAAGAGGAGAAGGAGATCTTTTTTGAAGTCCTGAGTAGCATCAAGGTCCCGTCTGGCTTCTCGTCGAATATAAAGGGAATAATAAACATGTCGGAGAAAAAGTTTCAAAACCTAAAGTCTCATGACTGCCACGTGATTATGACACAATTACTTCCGGTTGCATTGAGGGGGCTTCTGCCGGAAAATGTTCGAGTACCCATTGTGAAGCTATGTGCGTTCCTCAATGCAATTTCTCAGAAGGTGATCAATCCACTTACTCTACAAAATTTACAGAAGGATGTGGTCCAATGTCTAGTCAGCTTCGAGTTGGTGTTCCCACCATCCTTCTTCAATATTATGACACATCTCCTAGTTCACCTGGTCGAAGAGATTGACGTTCTCGGTCCTGTATTTCTACACAACATGTTCCCCTTTGAGAGATTCATGGGAGTCTTAAAGAAGTACGTTCATAACCGTGCTAGGCCAGAAGGAAGCATCTCCAAGGGCTATGGAACAGAGGAGGTCATTGAGTTTTGTGTTGACTTTATTCCTGACCTTAAGCCGATCGGTGTTCCTGAATCGCGCTATGAGGGGAGACTGCGTGGAAAAGGCACGCTAGGAAAGAAATCAGCAACGTGTATGGACGGACATTCTTTCACTCAAGCACACTACACACTTCTACATAATTCCATCTTGGTGGCTCCGTACAAAGAGGAACACAAGGAGATCTTACGCTCTAAATACCCGGAGCAACGTGAAGATTGGATTGATGGAGAACACATGAAGACTTTCGGCGGTTGGTTGCAAACACGTCTCATGAATGTCACCGATGACGAGCAGCTGTACTTGTTGGCCAAGCAACCATCTTCTACTATATCGACTTTTCAAGGGTACGAGATTAATGGGAACACATTTTACACTTTCGCCCAAGACAAAAAGAGCACCAACCAAAACAGTGGTGTCCGCTTTGATGCAGAAGATGGCAATGGGAACAAGGTCACATATTATGGGTACATAGAGGAGATATGGGAACTTGACTATGGACCTAATTTCAAGGTCCCTTTGTTCCGGTGCAAATGGTTCAACTTTGAAAGACGGAGTGCAGTAGACCCGCGATGCGGAATGACTACAGTGGATTTCAAGAATCTAGGGTATGACACCGAACCATTCGTCCTAGCCAGTGAAGTGGCTCAGGTTTTTTATGTGAAGGATATGTCTAGCAAACCGAAAAAAAGAAAAGAAAGGCAAGAGGACACATCATACGATGAGCCAAAGCGGCACATAGTTCTTTCAGGAAAAAGAAACATCGTGGGAGTAGAGGACAAGACAGACATGTCAGAAGAATATAATAAGTTTGACGATATTCCACCCTTCAAGGTAAAAATTGACCCAAGCATCATCTTAAACAATGAAGATTGTCCATGGTTGCGTCGCAGTAAGAAGAAAGGGAAACGGGCGAAGAAAACTCAGAAGACTAGCTAGCTACATATAGGGATCATAACTTGTGTATCTCAATATGGAAATCACTTTTGTGTAATGATGTTACTGTATGTAAGATATTAACAATGGAGATGGTTGGCTTGTTTTACTAGTTAAGTCACGGGCTTGCAGGGAAATTTTTCCGAGGCGGAACTTCCGAATATGCCATATATAGGGCATGTGCACCAAGGGCATATTCGAGAAGTTCCGCCATGGGAGATTTCCCAACCCTTTCCTCCATCCATGGTGATGAAACTCTCCATCCATGTTGGCTTGTTGAGCTGCTTCCCATGGTGTATCGATGCTCCTTTTATAGGCAGAGCGTCCTTATCCCGCCGACAGCTTTAGTACCGGTTGCACCCACCAACCGGTACTAAAGTTTACCCACGCGTCCTTATCCCACCAACAGGGCGTCGTGCGCTACATACTTTATCTCATCGAGCAGGGCGTCCTTATCCTGCCGACAGCTTTAGTACCTGTTGCACCCACCAACCTGTACTAAAGGTTACCCACGCGTCCTTATCCCACCGACAGGGCGTCGTGCGCTACATACTTTATCTCATCGAGCAGGGCGTCCTTATCCTCCCGACAGCTTTAGTACCGGTTGCAGACACCAACCGGTACTAAAGGTTTGCCTCTGTCTTCCCGCCTATTTTCTTCCCGCGCTTTCCACCGGTTCCCGCCTCTGTCTTCCCGCCTATTTTCTTCCCGCGCTTTCCACCGGTTCCCGCCTCCGTCCTCCCGCCATTTTTTCACTATATATATGTTGGCTTGGCCACCATTTACATATCACATCTAGACTCATATCTGCAAACCTCATCACCAGGTCACATGGCTTCCATCGTATCTCTAACCCTCCGGGAGGCGGAGGCGCTTTGCGCGTCGAACTACCCCTGCCCGCCGGGCTACCGCGTCCCTACCGGCTGGTTGCTGAGCGTCGGAGGCGTACCGGTCCCTCCTGTCCCTCTAGGTGTGGCGCGCGAGATGGCCATCACGAACCACTACTACTTCGAGCTCACGCCAGAGCAGCGGAGGAATCCCCAGTGGCATCCCGACTACAGCCCGACTTGGGAAAGCTTCTTCATCAATCGGCGTGAGAGGGCGCTCGCCAGGCACGAGGAGGGCGGCCCGCCTCCTTCGAACTTCAACGAGGCCGGCCGTCGGCTGTGGTGGCGCGGCCGGACTCTCCAGGGCGTCATGGCCTACCGTGGCCCCCGCCTGCGCTACCTTCAGTCCCAGCCCACGCGTGCTCACCCGCCGACATTCGAGTACCGCGACCCCGATGCCAGCGACAATGATGACGGCGACTACGACGACTACAGTGGCGACTACTACAGGGCTAGGCATGAGTATGACTGAATGACTCCAACAGTAGAATTTGGGCATGTATCTTTAATTTTCAGTTAAGCTATGTACTTTTAATTCGAGTTCACTCGTAATAAAATTTTATTCCCGCCCTTTCTTTCCCGCCTTTTTCCGTCGTACGTGGCGGGAAAGTTTCCCGCGCGGACGGCGTCGTGGCAGGAGTAAAGAATAGAAATAGATAATATATAGAAAAGAATTAGAAAATATATAGAAAAGAAATATAAAAAAGAAAAGAAATAGAAAATAAAAAGAAAAGAAAAGAAACACAAAAGAAAAGAAAAAAAAACAGAAAAGAAAAGAAAGAAGAAACAGAAAACAAAATAAATAGAAAAGAAATATAAAAGAAAAGAAACACAAAAGAAAGGGAAACGAAAATGAAAAGAAAAGAAATAGAAAATGAAAAGAAATAGAAAAAAAAGAAATAGAAAATGAAAAGAAATAGAAAAAGAATAGAAAAGAAAAGAAACAAAAACAAAAACAAACAGAAAAGATAAAGAAATAGAAATAGAAAAGAAAAGAAAAGAAACATAGAAGAAAAGAAACAAAAAACAAAAACAAACAGAAAAGATAAAGAAATAGAAATAGAAAAGAAAAGAAAAGAAACATAGAAGAAAAGAAAAAAGAAAAGAAACAGCAAAAGAAAAGAAAACAGTAAAAGAAAAAAAACAAAAAAAAAACCTTTGGTACCGGTGGGTACCACCAACCGGTAGGAAAGGTCTTTCGTACCGGTGGGTGGTACCAACCGGTACCAAAGGTCTTTCCCTCTCTTTCACTTAGCCGCTCGGGCAAAATTTCCCCCAAATCCCTCTGTTTCTCACACACGCAGACGCGCGCAACCTAGCCACGCCGTCGCCGTGAACCTCGCCACGCCGTCGCCGTGAACCTCGCCACGCCGCAGTAGTCCATCGCCGTCACCATCGCCTTCGTCCACGCGCCGCTCCTCTCCGCGCGTGCCCCCGTCCCCGTCTCCGGCGCAGGTATGTAGTGCGCCGCCCCCGTCGCCTCCCTCCCCTTCTCCGGCGCCGTTGCCCGCCGCCGATGCGCCGCCACCGCGCGAGTCCGTGGCGCCGCCGCTGCGCGCCATGCCGCCGTTCCTGCTGGAGGCCGTCGCCATCCGCGCAACGCCGCCGCACACCACTCGTCGACGCTGCACACGAGGTGCTCGACGGAATGCCGACGCCATGGCCGCCCTGCCACCGCCAATGTCGACGCCAGCGAGCGCGCTGGCGCCGCCGGGGAGCGCCAGACGCCGCGCCAGCGCGCGGCGAGCAATGCGGTGCGGGCGGCGTCCTTGGCGGGGAGGCGGTAGACGATCTCGCGGAGGAGGGAGTCGGGGAGGTGGCTGATGCGGTCGACGCCGCTGGAGGTGCGGGCGGCGCGGAGGCGGGCCGTGGTGGAGACTGGCGGGTCCGGGAGGTTGCTGTGGATGAACGACGGGAGCCGCTCAGTGCGTCGGAACTGCAGGTGCGGGTCGGCGTTGGACTCCTCGTGCGCGCCGGCGTCGTGCCGGCACGGGCTCATGCGCAGCCACAGACGCGGCATCTGTTCCCTCCTCAGGCCAATGTGGTCGCCACAACCATGCAGATGGGGAACGGAGTCGTCGGGCAGGGCGCTGGCAGAGGGATGACGGTGGCGGCTCCGACGACGCCGGTCGTGCTCAACGGCTTCGGGAAGATGGAGGGCGACGATCTCTCCTCTCTCTCGCCGGTGCCGTATCCCTTCGACACTGCGGTGAGGGCCAGTTTTTATGTTACAGTTTTAGCAGTTCGTCAGCGTGTCGTTGATCTGTCTTCCGGCGAGGACCACCGTCGCCACCGTGCACCGTTTCAACTGTCGAAAATTTCAGTTAACCGCACCCTAACATTACATTGCCTGTGGCCTGGTGGTTTCCAAAACTGATCAAGTAGGCCACTGGCTACAACCCTGCCCCCTCACGCGCGCAGCCTTGGGTTCGAATTCCCTTGGGCTTAAACCAAAACCCTTTTTGTTTATTTTTGTTGTTTATGAAAATTTGAAATCTGGATACTTTTCCAAGTATTTAAAAATACACTTTTACAGCTCCAAATTTTACAAACTTGATATCCTTGACTATCAGAAAAACATGATCTATTCATATATAAAGTTTGTTTAAACTTTTGAACAACTAAAAATCGGACAACATTTTAATTTGGGCTTAAAATGATAAAACTTGCTATATTCATAACTCTCTTTCTACAACTCCAATTTGCACAAACTTTATATCTTATTGCATCAGAAAAACATGAGGATTTCAAATATCATCATGCCATGCATCATTGACATCATCTCTGGTTCGGCCAAATTAAAATTGCAACAAGAACTAAATGCTATGTGAGGGTGTTCCACTATTTCTTGCTATATTCGAACACCCCACTTAATTTTGCTATGTATGAAACCCTTGCACATGATGAATGAAATATAATTGCTTTCTTCATTTTGCAGTGACATTGAGGTATGGAGGACGGCACCTTCGTCCGAGATGAGGAGGGGGAAGAAGCGGTGCAGAAATTGATCTATGAGAGTGCCCGTGGTCCGGAACCCGACGATGGAGATGACAACGAGTACCAAGACTTTCTGAATGATTTTGGCGAGGGACTTGAGTCTGAACAAGTTAGAAAAGACAATGAAGTGTCCATCACAAACTCCGGCGAGGTGTATATCTATGTATCAATTAGTCTGTGTTCATCCCTAGATGCATTCATTTATTTGTATTGCACTTATTAACGAATAATTTTTTCTTTTAGCCTTCTGGATCATCGAGCAAGTCTGTTAGAACAAAACGAGGCCCGACGCGGGTGCTAAAGGGCGAGGGCAGGTTAGCCCTCACGGCATTCAAGGATAATGGTGAACCAGTGCATCCCAAGGAGTTTTGCCGCAAATTTACAAGTCAATCCGGAGTTATTGTTAGGGACCATGTACCGATCAGCATTCAAGAGTGGCATAAGCCGAAGAACCCGGAGAGTGGTGCTAGTTATGTCAACGACACGATGAAAAAATTTCTTTGGGACACGCTACTGACAAAGTTCAGCCTACCGGAAGACATGACGGAAGGCCAGAAGAATAAAGTCAAGGAATGGACATTGAAGAAGATGACCATACAATTCCAGAGCTTCAAGAAAAATTTATGGGACAAATATAAGAATGAAGATCCAGTATTCGATGATAATCTAGTGAAGATAAAAGATCACTGGGCCGCATTTAAGGAGTATAAGAAATCGTCTACTTTTGTGTCCCGATCGAAGAAAAATACCGAAAATGCTGCAAAGAAGAAACTTCCGCATCATTTGGGGTCAGGTGGCTACAAGAGTGTCATTCCGAAGTGGACAACGTTTGAGAATAAACTGATTGATCATGGAATCACTCCACAGACATGGGACTGGCCCGAACGGTCCAAGTTCTGGTTGTTCGCTCATGGGGCGGTGGTTGGACCCAAAGACGGGGCTGATCGTTGCGAAGGGAAAATGGAAGGAAAAAATTGAGGCAATTGTACCGAAGCTTGTAGATGCAATTGAAAAGGTCAGAAAGGGAGAGTACATTCCCGATCGAGAGAATGACGAGCTGACACTCGCTCTGGGGAACCCTGAACATGTTGGACGGGTACGAGCTCGCCCAGGTCTCACCATGAAGGAAGCGTGGCCGGACATCGCTGATACTTATAGAAGCCGTTCGCGAAAGAAGAAGAAGGACGCCGACATTGTAATGGAATTGTTAACTAGGGTGGAGGCTCTTGAGAGAAATCAGAGGGCACCTGATCAGCCGCTGTTTCTACAGGATCCACAAGCCGATGCTGCCCCATCTCAGCGAAGAAGCAGTGTCGGTTCCTCGCATCTTGACGGATGTGGCGGAAGCTACCCCGTGGACGCTGTCACGGAGAAGACAGAGAGCGAGCTCCAGAAGGTAGTCAGGACCGCGTCCGTCAAGGTGGCGGTCGGCCATGTGTACCCAACTGAAGATGGAGCAATGCACCATCATATGCCCAGTCCACCTGGCCGTGTTCGTGTCGGGGTGGATGAAGTTGTTCCGGGTTTTGAAACAAAGGAGCTTGATATTCCTAGAGGTGAAGATGAGAGGACACCGGCCGATGTCAAGCACGGTTTCGCCCTATGGCCGAAGAAGTACGTCGTCCTTTTGCAAAGGCCACCGACTCCTACACATGAGCAAGCAAATGCCATCGACTCCTCCTGGTGGCAGTCCCGGTGAGCAGCCAAGTCCACACCTATCCGAGAGGGACCCCAGCGTGAGTCCACCATCTCGAGATCCTCCGCGACGTAAGACGAGCGTCCGTTAAAGCGGAACGGTACGCCGCCTAGGAAGAAAGCTAGAAAGGAGAAACAACTGCCGCCATCGAGAAGTTACCTTGGGAAAAAACTCCAGAGGAAAACGCGGAGGCCGTTCAGGCCGAGTTGACGAAATGGTTTGCACCGAAAGTGCCAGAGATACCTTTCGAGAAGACACTAGATCCGGTGAAAGTTGTGCGTACCGTTGACAATCTATATGACCATGTACCATCGCCGCCATCTGACTATGCGCGTTCTATTGAAAGGTCGTATGACAAGATGATCGAGGCGACAAAACCCGTTCAATCGGGTATCAGGGAGATAAAAGGGATACACAGTGTCTACCAGCTCGGACAACAACCCGTTCAATCGGTCGCCCCTCTCAAGGTGTTTGACGGGAAGACCGTTCAAAGTTCTCGACAAGACGCAACTGATTACGCCTTCGCTGAACGAGCATATCAGTTTGTTCAAGGGAAAGATTTGGTCGAGAATCTCAGGAAGGTACCAACATGTATGCGTAACTTGCATTCGTGGTACCTTAAGGCCTCAAAGGAAGGGATCGAGACTATCATGGTGCGAGTTAGGGAAGAGCACTACTTCCGTGAGTCTTGTGTGAACGTTGACTTCGCCGAACTCTTTCAGTTATACAATCTCCGGGCCCTCGACAAATCAATCATCAGTTGCTATTGTCTGTAAGTGATTTATTTATTTAATTTGAGAAGTCGTTCATTGTCTGCAGATTATAATCTTTTGTGCGCTATATTATGCAGATCGAAGATGCTCGAATGCTAAAGGGACGATATCACAGACATTGGGTTCATTGACCCGCACACAATGCATGTTAAAACCATAGAGAATCCCCTCTATAACAAGGATACACCGCAGACTTTGCTAAGGTTTTTGAAGCGACAACGTGACAAAAAGCTAATAATTTGGCCTTACAACTTCGAGTGAGTCTTACTGTCTTATAACACATTATATTTTGCTCATCGTATGTCAAAATTTTAACTAATGACTTATATATATGACACTACATATTGAAACGTGCGTAGGTTTCACTTTATTCTTCTCGTCATCAATTTGGAAATTGGAGAAGTTGAAGTCTTTGACTCACTAAGCAAAAAATCGGAACTATACGTGTCTTGTTTTTTAATGCTCAGGAGGTAATTTTAATTCTTATCGGTTTGTTTCGTTAATTTCCTGCTTTGAACTAATTGATGACTCTTTTATGCATTTTCTTTTGTCGAGCAGCGTATGGCAAACTTTCATCAAGGAAGATACGTCCCGTGAATGGACACCGAAGCTGCGATGGCGTGCGAAAGTAAGTAGTACTACCTAGGTCCACACACCTTTTAATTATCATACTTGACTATTGTTTGATTGAATTATATTCTTGTAAAGAAATGCCCGCAACAACCTCCGGGGACCGATCTCTGTGGATTCTTCGTTTGCGAGTACATCCGCAGAATTGTCAGCGAGAGAACGAATAATGAAAGAAATAAAGAGGTACAAAAACAATCTTCACAAATTTGTTTTGTTAACATAAGTTGTGCTGAGTTTCAGTAATAGTTGTTTCATGTATTCATTTGTATCTTATTCTTTTATAGTTGGCAAGAAAGCGGAACAAGCTCTCAATCGATGACCGCTTCATAGCAATAGGCGAGGAATTGGCGGGATTTTTCCTTCGGGACGTCATACCACCACTCGCAGAGTACCACTATGAATGAAGATGTACATGTTACATATATAGTTGACTCGAAGAGTACCACTATGCTACATGTAATAGACATATATAGAGTATGCCTCGGAGAGTACCACTATGCATGAAGATCGATCTTCATGCATAGTGCTACTTAATTTGCGATCTTATGCAATAACATGTGTGTTATATTATATGCACCAACTTGCTATGCATCATCTTGATCTTCATGTTCTACCTAAACCCAAATGCGTTTCTGGTGCATCGACACGATATGAAACAAACCGATATCCCTAAACCCCTCCAAAAACCCTAAAAAACCAATTCTCTGCCGCGGCAGAGATTTGGGCAAATTCCCTGCCGCGGGTGGGAACCTTTGGTACCGGTGCGTATTCCCCACCGGTACCAAAGCTCCTTGGCCCTGAGCTCTCCTGGTGGCCCACGTGGAGGGCCTTTTATACCGGTTCGTAAGCAACCGGTACGAAAGGGGGGGGGGGGGCTTTAGTGCCGGATAATTAATACCGGTTGCTCAACCGGTACTAATGCCCCTCTGGAACCGGTACTGATGAGAGATTTTCTACTAGTGCCCTGAGCCCGTCCCCGGTCCACAGGGATGCTCCGGGCACGCCGGACACATGGAGAAGCGAGGCGGGGAGTGCCGGGCTCGACGCGTTAGCGACACGGAAGTCTAAAACCCCGTGGCCTACCTCTGGTCAAGCGAGGTGGGGAGTGGCGGGTTCGATGCTTCAGCGACATGGCGAAGCTGGGCCAAGCAGCGCGGTGAAGGACGAGCCGACGAGCGCGGCAAGCAAGACGTCATCATCGACAGCATGTACAACTTCCATCAGTACTACGACCTCTCTGGCCGCCGCAAGTACTACTAGATTAGGGTTTAGGTTTAAATTTCATCAAATTTTGTTCGAATCTATGTAATATATAGCAAATTTGACTAAATTCAACCTTTTTTATTAAATTTTAAAAATCTCAAATTCTATTTGGGGGATACGGCTGTGGAGCAACGTCCTCGAAACGTGGCAGAAAAAACACGTCCCCATACGCTAAATTCAATGCTATTTCGGTTCGCTTTGGAACGCGGCTGGAGATGATGTTGAATCCTAATTTTCTTCTTCTCGCGAATATCTTTTTTGACTCTTTGGCTGGGCCCAGTTCAGTGAAACTAATCAGTGACAAAGCGGTGGGGTCGGTAGGGTACGATGCGGGCCGGAAGCGGACGAGAAATTGCACATGGGCAGCCACGACGGCTCGACTGATTGGACAGACCATTTGATTCACTCGTTCAGATTTGATTCTCATCGGGAAAATAAACAGCAGCGAAAAATGAGAAAAATAGATAAGGTATCTTTGGCTTCGACATGCCACTGGTAGTTCACTGCATACCTTTATTTTTCATACAGTAGATTATTTGCACCAACACATATCAAGTAGGAGTATGCATGGATACAAAAACCATCGGGGCTGTGCCGACATAGATTACACATTTACACCCGCCAAACTTGGTGTTCTCGACTCTTTCAGAATTCAGACGTTCAGGAATATCTTTCCTATACCAGCGCAAGGCAGATATCTATCTAATGTACTATGGCATCGTGCCACTACTGTACTGTACTATGCAGCTGGTCGCATCTCGCGTTTAATTTCCTCTTGAAGACTGCACGTTGCACTGTCGTTGTGTTGCTACACACAACTATTCATACTGCAGGCCAGACAATAGCAGTGGCCACCTAAGTAGGTCTAGGCCGTCGCTAAATACACGAAATTCTGGCCCAGACAAGCGCTCCCACATGCCACGTTCGCGGAAAAGAAAAACACATGTGCCAGTGCGCACGCGTGTGCAGTACTTCTGCAAAACGCCGGACCACTTTCCTCATAAGCATCTCCAACGGCTAAGTATTTGTTTGTGTTTCTTTGGGTCGGGACGCAAACACTAAATTGATCTTGTTGGCTCATTCTTGGCGATGGCTATTTTCACGGCCTCCTCGTCCGTGAGGTTCGGTGTTTGCAGTTCCTTCTCCACCGCAGCGTCGAGGACTATGGCTTTGTCTTTCTTGTCATCGTCGAGACCGACGTCACGCTTCAGGATGAAGAAATCGATGCAGCCGAGGTAACCCACACGGCAGCGCAGGTGAAATTTCCAGGTCCCGAAGGTAGACTAGTTGTAGGAGTCGAGGGCGAAGGCCGGATCTTCGTGCAGATCCGGTGGCGGGATGAAGAGACGTCATCGGACATCGTACTGGCGCTGGCGTCCCTGTCGCGAAACCAGAGGCACCACGACACGGCGGGAATTGAGATACCACCTGTTAGAGATAGAATAGGACTCTGTAACGGACTAGGTCCGTACTCCTCTCTCTCCCCCCGATCCTTCCCTGTAACCGACTATGAGACATTTTTATATATACATGACCTATGGGGCTCGGTGGTTATCCCGAGTAAACCCTACCTTGATCAAATCTTACATAGTATTAGGCCGGCTCTTCCGCCGACGAAACTGATCACTGCTCCCCATCGATTACCCCAAGAAGACAATGGCGTCCTCGAGCTCGGCCGCAGTCATCAACCTTGGAGCACCGCCGTTAGAGAAGCTGACGCGCACAAACTATCCCGTTTGGCGTTCCCAGGTGCTGTCGCCTCTTCGTGGGGCTCAACTCGTCGGGTTCCTAGATGGCACCGACGTCGCCCCCGAGAAGCTGCTGGAGATTGAACCAGCGGACGCCGCCACCTCCAAGCCTGCCAAGACGATGCCGAACTCGGCGTACGCTACATGGCTGTCCAAGAACCAAATTGTCCTGGCTTACCTGTAGCAGTCTGTTTCACCTCGCGAGATCCTTCCGCACGTGCATCGGATTGACAATGCTGCCGGTCTATGGCGCGCCATCGAAGAGATGTTTGCTAATCAAAGCGAGGCTCGGGTCTCGAACCTGCTCATTGCCATCGCCAATACCAAACGACAACAATTCAACAACTCATCGGACTATTTCACAAAGATGCAATGTTTTGCCGATGAACTCGCTGCTGCCCTGGCCGTGTTATCCTTGACAAGGAGCTGGTTGCTTATATTCTTGCTGGCCTTGGCAAAGGCTATGATTCGTTGGTTGCTGCCCTTGGCGTGGTGACTACGCCTATCTCCCTCAGCATGCTCTATTCACAAATTCAAGGCTACGATCAGCGCCAGGAGATGCATTATGGTGGCTCCACATGCGATTTTGAGTCGTCTGCTAATGCTGCCTTCCGCCAGCGTGGCCGTGGCCGCTTCAACAATCAGCATGGTCGTGGCGATCGTCGAGACGAACGACGTGACGTCCGACGTGATGCTCGCCGTGATGAGCGCCCTCAACAGTCAGGACGCGGAGGGGGCCGTGGCCGTGGTCGCAAGCGCACCACTCCCTGGGTCGATACCATCTGCCAGATCTGCAACAAGGAAGGCCACGTCGCCAAGGAGTGTTGGTGGCGTTTTGAAGACGATGATGATGACTCTTATGGCGACAAGGATGCCAATCATGCTGCCTATATGGTGTTGACACCAATTGGTACTCGGACCACCGGGGCTACTCATGATATCACGGGCGAACTCAACAACCTGACAGTCCATGACGCATATCAGGGCAACGACATAGTTAGTACGGCCAATGGGCAAGGTATGATTATTTCCCATATTGGTCATTCCATAGCTCGTAGCCCTACTCAAAATTTTCATCTCCGCAACATATTACATGTCCCCACTGCATCCAAAAATATCCTCTCCGTTCATAGGTTGACACTTGACAACCATGTTTATATTGAATTTCACCCCTTTTAATTTTAATTAAGGATCAGGTCACGAGGTGAATAATTCATAGAGGGAGATGTGTTGGCGGCCTCTATCCTCTCATATCATCCATGATGTCCACCTACAATCCGAAGCATGCCTTTTCCGCCACCAAGCCCTCTCAGCTATAATCATTTGGGTCATCCCTTCATAGCAGTTGTTAGGCAAATTCTTAGCAAGAATAAATTACCCTATGTTAGAAATTCTAGTTTTGAGTCGGTTTGTGACTCCTGTCAATGTGCCAAGAGTCATCAACTCCCCTATCCTATCTCCTCTAGTGTATCTACAGTACCCTTGCAATTAGTATTTTCTGATTTATGCGGTGCTGCACCTGCATCTATTAGTAAAATGAGTATTATGTAAGTTTTATCGATGATTATAGCAAGTTCACATGCTTGTTGCCTTTAATTTTTTTCAAAGTCTGGTTGAAAGACAATTTGGTAGAAAAGTTCTTGTTGTTCAATCATATGGAGGAGGAGAATATTTGACACTTAATTCTCTCTTTCAAGCTCAAGGGATTGCCCGTAATATGTCGTGTCCCCATGCTCATCAGCAAAACGGCTCTGCAGAGCATAAACATCGCCACATAGTTGAAGTTGGTCTCGCTCTCCTCGCGAATGCATCCATGCCACTTAAATTCTGGGACGAAGCGTTCCTTACTGCCACATAACTCATAAGCATGCTTCCTAGCCGTGTCATAAAAAATGATACTCCAGTTCATCGCCTCCTTGGTACCTCCCCAGACTATGCCTCCCTTCATGTTTTCGGGTGTGCGTGTTGGCCTAATCTACGCCCATAGAACAAACACAAATTATCCTTTCGCTCCACTCAATGTGTCTTCTTAGGCTATACACCACGATAAAAAGGGGTCAAGTGCCTCGAGGTCTCCACCGGTCGCGTATATATCTCACGTGATGTTGTCTTTGATGAGGGAGTGTTTCCCTTCAAAAACCTACACCCAAATGCTGGTGCTCTTCTCCGTAGAGAAATTCTACTTCTAGATCCATCCCTTCATAATTCTGAGTTTGGGCCTGAATATATGAATGCTCCTACTGTGGAAAATAATCGTACTACTAATACTGTTGCTAGCCATGTTCTTGTTGTTCTACAGGATACATGTCGAAGGAATGAAGCTCCGGGCGAAAATTTGAGCCTAAACGGTGCTTCCATGAGCTCACATAGCTCACATGAAATATCATCAGAACATGATGAAACTGCAGAACACGAGGCTGATTCTCAGACAGGATCTCCATCGGGATCCGTAGGATCCTCCTCGGATCACGCATCGGCCAGTGCTAACTCGCCACTTGGCGGCCCAGCATCGCCTCCCACCCTGCGCCAACAGCGCCAGGCGCGTGCGCCCGCCCAGCGGTCCCCGCCTGCGCCCGGATCTTCTACGGCCGATCCCGCGTCTACGCCTCCCCGCGCCTCTCGTGTGGCCACACCGACGGCCACAGGATCTTCTGCGCCCTCGTCTGCCTCCCTGTCAGCGATAGCGCTGTCTCCTCCGGATCGTCTACGCCACCTCCGCCTGTGCAACAGCATGTGGCAGCACCGCCTCGACCGGTCACTCGAGCTTCTCGCGGAATTGTGCAGCCCCGCAAATACTCTGATGGCACGGTTCGATGGTGTCTTTCGGTTGCTTCTGATGAACCTGCAAACTTGCAGTCTGCTCTTGTCGATACAAATTGGAAAGGGGCCATGGATGAAGAGTTTGAATGTCTCACCAAAAATCAAACATGGAGGCTTGTTCCACCGCATCGAGGTAAAAATGTGATTGATTGTCGTTGGGTTTATAAGGTCAAGCGCAAATCAGATGGTGCCATTGACAGATATAAAGCTCGCTTAGTAGCTAAAGGTTTCAAGCAACGATATGGTCTTGACTACGAGGATACCTTCAGTGCAGTTGTCAAAATTGCAACTGTTCGCCTTGTCTTAGCTATTGCTGTTTCCAGGGGTTGGAGCTTACGATAGTTGGATGTCAAGAATGCGTTTCTTCATGGTGTTCTGGAAGAGGAGGTCTACATGAGACAACCACCAGGGTATGAGGATAGTCAGAGACCAGACTTCATCTGGAAGCTTGACAAGGCTCTTTATGGACTCAAACAGGCACCTCGTGCATGGTACTCTCGCCTTAGCTCTCAGTTGCTTGCTTTTGGGTTTGTTGCTTCCAAGTCAGATACATCTCTCTTTATCTATCATAAATCCACTGTCACCATCTAAATGCTCATCTATGTTGATGATATTATAGTTGCCAGCTCATCTCAAGCTGCAACTGATGCTCTTCTTAAAGATCTGCGCCAGGAATTTGCTCTCAGGGATTTGGGTGATCTACATTATTTCTTGGGAATTGAGGTGACTAAGTCTTCCCATGGTTTGGTTTTAAATCAGGCTAAGTATGCTCATGATGTTCTTGTTCGAGCAAATATGTCCGCTTGTACTAGCATGCCTACACCTCTCTCCTCGACAGAGAAGATTTCAGCAAGGGAGGGAGTCTTGTTGGGGCCAGAGGATAGCACTCGCTACAGAAGTATGGTTGGTGCGCTCCAATATCTTACTCTCACAAGACCTGATATCTCCTATGCGATTAACAAAGTATGTCAGTACCTGCATGCTCCCACCACAGATCATTGGACTGCTGCCAAACGGATCTTGCGATATGTTAAAGGTACAATTATTGTTGGTCTAACTTTCAGGCGTTCCTCCTCTACACAAGTCAGTGCATTTTCAGATGCTGATTGGGCTGGTTGTGTCGATGATCGTCGATCAATAGAAGGGTTTTGTGGTGACCCAGCGTACCACTGCATGGTGTAGTACATAAGTCGTTGACATAACACAAGTGAAACACCGTTCCACTCATACTACATCCCTCAGAGTGGTACAACAGAAACATATGCGAGTCCAAGGTATGTCTATAGAAGGATACACAAACTGTTTACAGAAGATCAACACAGCTTCCTACTTTAAAGTGAGGTAAAACTTCAAATAAAACTCCAGAAGAACGACTCGTAGTCTAACTTATTGCTAACTCAAGCTTAAGAGCTACTTGGTTTGCTATAGAAATCTAGCTACTTAGGTGCTAGGATTAGGGAAAGGTTCCCTTCTATTACTGGTCTAACTTTCCACTCTAGTTGCTGCACAAGTTGACTTCATTGACTTCTTTGCTTGGATTCTTCATCTTGTTGCGGTTGACTCCTTTGTCTTCGAGTTCCACGGTAGTTTTCTCCTTCGGTGCCTTGATCTAAGAAGGGGGTTCAAATGGGAGGGAATGAGTACGAGCGTACTCATCAAGTTCATATTAGGAAATAGGTGTATGATGCACTAGCTACATCCACATACTAGAAAGTCGTAGGCGAATGCAAGTTTTCGTAAATATTTCTTCAAAAGGTTTATTTTATTCTGAAAACTATGCCCGTCAGTCTTCACAGGTTGACCAAAACTTCATGGAGTTCCTTTCCTGCCACGTTCGTAGTTCCCTTCCCAGAACAGGGAGTGACAACCACAATTTGATACACTCTGCAGAGGTGCGTTACTTTTCCCATAAGAGACCTTACCCTTGTTGCCAACCAGGCGTATACTTTCCCGTCCACACTTCCTTGGTGTGAGACCAGGTGTAAGATCCAAGCCAAACACCACCTTCTTCGCGACCTTACATACCCACCCTTTTGTCCAACTGTACATCCCCGGTAGACTTCTTCCGATCATACGGCTTTATCCCCGATGTACTACGGCAATCCATCATAGACGGTAGAGCCTCTCATCCACACGGATGGGGATTTTAAAGGATTTCCCAACCTACTGCAATGTTATCTCCAACATCCAGCCAGGCTCTATCAAGTTCGTTGATATGCAAGAGGGAAAAGATACAGCTGACTTCCCCAGAGCCATTATAGATCTTATGGTTAACGCGATATGTACGACGCTAGAATCACTAGACGACATTGGTACTTAGTCCTAAATTAGTAGTACCCTTGCAATGGAACCTCCACCATATCAACACATACCATGGTTCCATTGCCCACCACATAGTCATATGCATAATTCTAAAATAATATTTTGCTTTTCAATGCAGGAGTGATAAGTATAGTACTTTGCATATAGTTTGATAAAAATAATCAAATGACATGAGCAAGCGATGAAGTTGCCTTTCTTGACTGCAAGATTATACAGGCAAAAGCTTCGATACGTGATAACTCCAAATGCTGAAATATCATCATCGTCCGGTAAGGACAGTGTTTAAAGAACTGGCAAACATGCTATAATGCATAGTATGAGATGCAATCACCCCGAGTGTAACCTAACCCTGATGATTTAAGATTGATGAGTTGTAAAGATTTATTTAGGGTTTGTTGCACTTTTAGGATGGTTCTCAAACAAGGTTCTTATTAGGATTGGTGATATTATAGCATAAACAAGTGATATAATGCATCATAACAAACGTACACAAAAAGGAATAGTGGTTGCATAACAAGTCAAGAGTAGTTGTTAGTTTTAAGTTCTACAGAACATGGTTGATGATTACTTATATTGTACTTCAAAAGAATAACTTTTGAAGAACGTGTTGGTTAGGAAATACTAAGTATTTCAATAAGAACTATGGGCTTCTAATTGTTTGTTTGATATTTACTTCAAAAGAATAACTTTTGAAGAACAGGTTAATTAAGAACAAGGATTACTACAAATAGGAGTTATGTGCTTCTAAGGTTTACTAGGGTTCACTATTAGGTTCATTTGATTCACCAATTAGGGACTAGTTGGTTACTAGGTAGAATGGGTCTATATGCAGCAAGTATTGGCATGTTTATTACTAGAGTTGATCATAGAGTATTATAACAAAGGATGGTTATCAAGGTTGTTCCATGAGTTAAACATTAGGGTTTACTATGACTTATCATTTGCTTCACTAAGTAATCAAGAATGGGTTCTTAAAAAAAGTGGTTTATTATCCTCAAGTGAGGTTCAGTTGAGTAGGAGCATGTAAGATGAATTACTATCCAAAGTTGGTATTATGGTTGATCACCATTTTTCTACTAAGTAATGGTGGTTAAGGTTGATTCCAATAGTGTGGTATTTAGGAATGGTGATCAATGGTGCTACTATAAGAGTAACAAGATAGGGTTTATACCTAGGTGGCACTAATTGGTTATATAAGGTTTATCCAAAACTAAAGACATGAAATGATGACTTCATGTGAATTGGCCTAGCTTTATTTTAGTAGATCACAAACATGGATTCATTTGTTGCCAATTAAGGTTCTAAATTTAAAGGTAAAGGTTATATCATCACATGGTATAAACCCCTAGGGTTTTAGGATTGAAACAACTTAGGATGATCACATAAAATAATGGGATCAAAGTCTTACTTATATTAGAACTAGGGTTTCTAAATTATGATACAATTCTTAAACTAATAATTGACAATAGAGGTTTGGTCACTAATTACTGTGAAACAAAATTAATAATGGTTTGTCATTTTATTAATTTTCACAAGAATTAATAATTAGGGTAACTCCTATTTAGGTTTAATTTAGAAATCAGGGTTTAATAATTGTTATTAGGTTTTAAAATACTTAACTTGTTAACTAAAGATGTTTAAGTAAACAAGTTTTGAATTACCAAAGTAATGTTAGCCTTTAGTATTTTCTTGCTTTATTATCATTTAAAGAAAATGGAAAATAGTAATTTGCAAATTAGGGTTTATGAAATACCACTAATATTTAAGTTAATGACAAGATGATTAAGAAAATTAATCTTAATATTTTACTTAGTTACTGATTATATATTATTTAATTTTTGAAACTTAACTAATTATTGAATTTTATTTGAATTAAGGATAAAAGAAAAAGACATAAACAATAAATGTTAAAATAATTAAACTTTTATTTTGACACACATTTTTATTTTATATTTTTATTGGATAGAGTTTATTTTTGTGAGCATTTTGATATATTATTTGAATTTTTATCAGTTGAAATGAATTTTATATGATTTTGCAAAGTTTCAGTTATTTAGTGGATTTTGAATTAAATAGAAAATACTATTTGTACCGATTTATACCCTAGCTATAGTCACTGGCTAGTGGGGTCAAGGCCACGTCGACCCCCACGTTTGCGAAGACTAGTCAACAGCCACGCGTGGGACCTACTGGCCATGACAGCTTCGCCAGCGGCACCGCCGATTAACGACACCCCTGGATGCGCGGTCTACACTAAACGAATCCCCTCGACTCACTAGTCACGATGGTGGTCTTGCCATGCTCAGGGGTTCACCGGAGCATCTCCGGCGACCACCATCTGCGGCGGCCCGGCTCCGGCCAAATTCCTAAATCGAGCTACGGTTGATGAAATGATGCAATTAAGGGCTCCTGAGATGCGCAAGCTCACCCTCGACGCGTAGGGATGCTTTCGTTGAAGACGGTGCACGGCAACGAGCTCCACCTCGCCGATACCTCCATAGTACACCGAAAGGGAAGTTCAAAATTGGCTTGATCCCGAGCTCCCCTTGGACTATGGGCTTCACCTTGATGATCCTTGAGTCCAGGCGCTTCTCCTGGACCGCTCAATCGAGCTTGGGGTGGCCTCCTCCGTCGAGTTCTTGATCGACACCAGCGACAAAAAGTGGAAGAATGCGAGAGATAGAGGGCGACTGAGAGAGAATGGATGGGCGGCGAGGTTCTAGGACTTCCTGGAGAAGCTCCAGGCATATTTATAGAGCTTGGCGAGGTCAGATTGGTCAGTTCACCATCGGCGACGACCGAGATGTGGCTGTGTCGTTGGTACTGCAAACGAGCACGAATCGAGATGTTTTTGGATAGGCTCGGACGTGAGAAGAGTAGGGTGAGGTTCTGAGTTCTTCTGCGGTGTCCGGGGCGTGCTTATCGTCGACGAGTTCGTGGCCTACTGGCTCCGCCGCGCTGTCGTGCTCGGAGATGACGAAGACGCTGGCTTTTAACATGAAACGGTATGTACCGTTTCCATGATGGGCTGGGCTGGCATCTGGGCTGCTACGACCTAGCAAGGTAAGGTATCTCTCTCTCTCTATTTTCCCTTTTTATTTTCTGTTTTAAATTTGTTATTTGAATTCAAATTTTAATTCTAGTTTGTTTTGCAGGTTCTAAATTATTTGAATATCAATACAATTTGACAATAATGCTCACTGCATAATCTTGTTGTTTAAACAAATAGTTAATTTATGATTAAATTGATATCTTGTGAGGTTTAATTGAAATAGAAATAGGTTTAGATATTTGTCTAAATTCCTTTTTAATTTATGAACCAAATCTATTTAAATGAGTTGAAAATTTTCTAACAGATGCATGATAAACATATTAGTTGATTTTGCTAGGGTTCTTAACAATATTGATTGTTCACATATATTTAACTGTCTAAAGTTTAAAATAAATGGTAATGAGGATGTGGTTGGTTCATGATTTTATGTGGACAACTATTTCTAATGGTTTAAGGAAAGTGGTTGGCTTAACTCTATGTTAAACAATCTTGCTTAGCAAATTTCTAACTTGAATTATTTAAAATAAATCCTAAGCTCACTATGGTTAATTCACTTTCTAATGGAATTCTATTTTATAGAACATTACTTTATTTGGTTAGCTAAACAAGTCCCTTGGAATAAAAAATAGAATTAGATATTTGGTTCACTCTACTCACTTAAATAGCATTTAAGCTTAGGTATATATGGCTTGATTTATATTTGTGATTCATGATGCACAAGTTAGGGCATAATATTTTATGTTGAGTGAATCCTATGTGAAAGGTTTAGGGATTTGCATAAGCTTCAATAAATTGAAGAACAACTAGGCATGAGGTATGGTAGGGTTCTACTTATGATCCCAAGTGATACTTGGATTGAAATTCACATGGGGTCTAGGGTTTTAGTGGTGATCACCCATGTGATACACAACTAGGATTAGGATATGGGCGTAAGATTTGGTTATGTTTCACTAATAGAACATGGCTCTCACCTCCAAGATTAAAGGTTGGTTTGAACAAGTAAGATTTAGTACTACTCTAGTATACTCTAGGATAGATATGGCTATGGTTAGCATCTATAATCTCTCTCACTTCTAATTGTCTTGGAATTTCCTAAGGTCCAACTCAAGAGATGATGATATGATCCTCTAAATATATGGTTTGCCTAGGATTTCTATCTTGGTAACTTATGTAGCTTGTTCTTCTGGAAATCTGACAAACCTGCATCTTGTGGTATGCCTCCACCTCCTAGCTTCTTCATCTTGATCCTAGCTAATGTATGGAAGGTATCAAGGTTTTGGTTTCCTTGTAGAATGGTACTAGATGATCAAATGGATGAAGGGTGTGCCTCCTTTTATAGGCTTGGGCAAGCTCTAGTATCTTGACACATAGGTGGGCGACTCTTGTTTTGGTTTGATGAGTAAGGTGCTTGGTTGTCATGCCCTCATCCATAGCAATCCTTTGAGCACGAGGTGGCACGTCTTGGGATGCAAGTCATGTAGATATTTTCATCCTATATGGCATGATCATTATCCTCTCATATGATTTATATTTGGATAGCTGATACGCGTAAAGCACACGCCCGTTGGGAACCCGAAGTGGAAGGTGACGGAGTGTAGTGCGGCGCAACACCAGGGATTCCGGCGCCAACGTGGAACCTGCACAACACAATCAAAGTACTTTGCCCCAACGTAACAGTGAGGTTGTCAATCTCATCGGCTTGCTGTAAACAAAGGATTAACCGTATAGTGTGGAAGATGATGTTTGTTTGCAAAGAACAGTAAAGAACAAGTATTGCAGTAGATTGTATTTCAGATGTAAAGAATGGACCGGGGTCCACAGTTCACTAGTGGTGTGTCTCCCATAAGATAAATAGCATGTTGGGTGAACAAATTACAGTTGGGCAATTGACAAATAAAGAAGGCATAACAATGCACATACATATATCATGATGAGTACTATGAGATTTAATCAGGGCATTACGACAAAGTACATAGACCGCTATCCAGCATGCATCTATGCCTAAAAAGTCCACTTTCAGGTTATCATCCGAACCCCTTCCGGTATTAAGTTGTAAACAACAGACAATTGCATTAAGTATGGTGCGTAATGTAATCAACACAAATATCCTTAGACAAAGCATCGATGTTTTATCCCTAGTGGCAACAACACATCCACAACCTTAGAACTTTCTGTCAGTGTCCCAGATTCAATGGAGGCATGAACCCACTATCGAGCATAAATACTCCCTCTTGGAGTTACAAGTATCAACTTGGCCAGAGCCTCTACTAGCAACGGAGAGCATGCAAGAACATAAACAACATATATGATAGATTGATAATCAACTTGACATAGTATTCAATATTCATCGGATCCCAGCAAACACAACATGTAGCATTACAAATAGATGATCTTGATCATGATAGGCAGCTCACAAGATCTAACATGATAGCACAATGAGGAGAAGACAACCATCTAGCTACTGCTATGGACCCATAGTCCAGGGGTGAACTACTCACAAATCGATCCGGAGGCGATCATGGCGATGAAGAGCCCTCCGGGAGATGATTCCCCTCTTCGGCAGGGTGCCGGAGGCGATCTCCTGAATCCACCGAGATGGGATTGGCGGCGGCGGCGTCTCTGGAAGGTTTTCCGTATCGTGGCTCTCGGTACAGAGGGTTTCGCGACGAAGGCTTTAAGTAGGCGGAAGGGCGGAGTCGGAGGGCTGACAGGGGCCCCACACGCTAGGGCGTCGCGGGCCCCCCTTAGGCCGCGCGGCCCTAGTGTGGCGGCGCCTCGTCGCCCCACTTCATTATCCTTTCGATCTTCTGGAAGCTTCATGGAAAAATAAGACCCTGGGCGTTGATTTCGTCCAATTCCGAGAATATTTCCTTTGTAGGATTTCTGAAACCAAAAATAGCAGAAAACAGCAACTGGCTCTTCGTCATCTTGTCTATAGGTTAGTGCCGGAAAATGCATAATAATGACATATAATGTGTATAAAACATGTGAGTATCATCATAAAAGTAGCATGGAACATAAGAAATTATAGATACGTTTGAGACGTATCAAGCATCCCCAAGCTTAGTTCCTACTCGCCCTCGAGTAGGTAAACGATAACAAGGATAATTTCTGAAGTGACATGCTATCATAATCTTGATCAATACTATTGTAAAACACATGAGATGAATGCAGCGATTCGAAGCAATGATGAAGACAATGAGTAAACATCTGAATCATATAGCAAAGACTTTTCATGAATAATACTTTCAAGACAAGCATCAATAAGACTTGCATAAGAGTTACTCATAAAGCAATAAATTCTTAGTAGAAAGCTTTGAAACAACACAAAGGAAGATATAAGTTTCAGCGGTTGCTTTCAACTTCAACATGTTTATCTCATGGATAATTGTCAACACAAAGTAATACAACAAGTGCAATAGGTAAACATGTAGGAATCAATGCACACAGTTTACACAAGTGTTTGCTTCTGAGATAGAAAGAAGTAGGTAAACTGACTCAACAATAAAGTAAAAGAATGGCCCTTCGCAGAGGGAAGCATGGATTACTATTTTTGTGCTAGAGCTTTTCATTTTGAAAACATAGAAACAATTTTGTCAACGGTAGTAATAAATCACATGTGTTATGTATAAGATATCCTATAAGTTGCAAGCCTCATGCATAGTATAACAATAGTGCTCGCACCTTGTCCTAATTAGCTTGGATTAACATGGATTATCATTGCATAGCATATGTTTCAACCAAGTGTCACAAAGGGGTACCTCTATGCCGCCTGTACAGAGGTCTAAGGAGAAAGTTCGCATTGGATTTCTCGCTTTTGATTATTCTCAACTTAGACATCCATACCGGGACAACATAGACAATAGATATGGACTCCTCTTTTAATGCTTAAGCATTCAACAACAGTTAATAGTCTCATAAGAGATTGAGGATTAATTGTCCAAACTGAAACTTCCACCATGATTCATGGCTTTAGTTAGCGGCCCAATGTTCTTCTCTAACAATATGCATACTCAAACCATTTGATCATGAAAATCACCCTTACTTCAGACAAGACGAACATGCATAGCAACTCACATGATATTCAACAAAGGTAAAAGTTGATGGCGTCCCTAGAAACATGGTTACCGCTCAACAAGCAACTTATTAAGAAATAAGACACATAAGTACATATTCTTCACCACAATAGTTTTTTAAGGCTATTTTCCCATGAGCTATATATTGTAAAGGCAAAGAATAGAATTTTAAAGGTAGCACTCAAGTAATGTACTTTGGAATGGCAGAGAAATACCATGTGGTAGGTAGGTATGGTGGACACAAATGGCATAGTTTTTGGCTCAAGGATTTGGATGCACGAGAAGAATCCCTCTCAATACAAGGCTAGGCTAGCAAGGTTGTTTGAAGCAAACTCAAGTATAAAATGGTGCAGCAAGACTCACATATGAACATATTGTAAGCATTATAAGACTTTACATCGTCTCCTTGTTGTTCAAACACCTTAACCAGAAAATATCTAGACTTAGAGAGACCAATCATGCAAACCAAAATTTAACAAGCTCTATGTAGTTCTTCATTAATAGGTGCAAGGTACATGATGCAAGAGCTTAAACATGATCTATATGAGAACAACAATTGCCAAGTATCAAATTATTCAAGACATTATACCAATTACTACATGCAACATTTTCCGTTTCCAACCATATATCAATGAACGAAGTAGTTCAACCTTCGCAATGAACATTAAGAATAAAGCTAAGAACATATGTGTTCATATGCAACAGCGGAGCGTGTCTCTCTCCCACACAAAGAATGCTAGGATCCGATTTTATTCAAACAAAAACAAAAATAAAAACAAACAGACGCTCCAAGTAAAGCACATAAGATGTGACTGAATAAAAATATAGTTTCACTAGAGGTGACCTGATAAGTTGTCGATGAAGAAGGGGATGCCTTGGGCATCCCCAAGCTTAGATGCTTGAGTCTTCTTGAAATATGCAGGGATGAACCACGGGGGCATCCCCAAGCCTAGACTTTTCACTCTTCTTGATCATATTGTATCATCCTCCTCTCTTGACCCTTCAAAACTTCCTCCACACCAAACTCGAAACAAACTCATTAGAGGGTTAGTGCATAATTGAAAATTCATATATTCAGAGGTGACATAATCATTATTAACACTTCTGGACATTGCAAAAAGCTACTGAAAGTTAATGGAACAAAGAAATCCATCAAACATAGCAAAACAGGCAATGCGAAATAAAAGGCAGAATCTGTCAAAACAGAACAGTCCGTAAAGACGAATTTTTCTGGGGCACTTAACTTGCTCAGATGAAAATGCTCAAATTTAATGAAAGTTGCGTACATATCTGAGGATCACGCACTTAAATTGGCAGATTTTTCTGAGTTACCTACAGAGAATTCTACTCAAATTCGTGACAGCAAGAAATCTGTTTCTGCGCAGTAATCCAAATCTAGTATTGACTTAACTATCAAAGACTTTACTTGGCACAACAATGCAATAAAATAAAGATAAGGAGAGTTTGCTACAGTAGTAACAACTTCCAAGACTCAAATATAAAACAAAAGTGCATAAGTAAAATGATGGGTTGTCTCCCATAAGCGCTTTTCTTTAACGCCTTTCAGCTAGGCGCAGAAAGTGTGAATCAAGTAACATCAAGAGACGAAGCATCAACAGAGGGGTTTGGAGTTTTATCAACTATGCATTGTATCTTATCTATGTAAGTTTCAGAGGATCCTTTTTCATTACTCTTAGGCTTGCTATTCTCATCAAACAAATTTTCAGGAACAAGCCAACCATAGTTATTTTCTAGAGCTTCATGCATTCCTAGGAGCTTGCAAGGTATTGATGTCTTAATCTCCCCTCCATTATTAACATTATTAGTGTACTTTATTCTATCAATGTCCATCTTTTCAAGGGTACTAGCAAAGTTGGTGTAAGAGCCAAGCATCTTATATTTAATAAAGACTTTTCTAGCCTCTCTTGCTACACCACCAAATTCTTTAAGAAGGGTTTCTAAGACAAAATCTTTCTTTTCTCCTTCCTTCATATCAGAGAGTGTAAGAAACATATGCTGAATTATAGGATTGAGATTAACAAATTTAGTTTCCAACATGTGTACTAAAGAAGCAGCAACAATTTCATAAGTAGGAGCAAGTTCTACCAAGTGTCTATCTTCAAAATCTTCAGCTGTACTAACATGAGTGAAAAAATCTTCTATATTATCTCTTCCAATTATAGACCCTCGTCCTACCGGTATGTCTTTTAGAGTGTACTTAGGAGGAAACATGATGAAATAAACAAAAGGTAAATAAATTAAATGCAAGTAACTAATTTTTTTGTGTTTTTAAAATAGAGAACGCAAACAAGACAGTAAATAAAGTAAAGCTAGCAACTAATTTTTTTGTGTTTTTGATATAAGAGCAAACAAAGCAGTAAATAAAGTAAAGTAAAGCAAGACAAAAACAAAGTAAAGAGATTGGATGTGAGAGACTCCCCTTGCAGCGTGTCTTGATCTCCCCGGCAACGGCGCCAGAAATTTAGCTTGATACGCGTAAAGCACACGCTCGTTGGGAACCCCAAGTGGAAGGTGTGATGCGTGTAGCAGCAAGTTTCCCTCAGTAAGAAATCAAGGTTTATCGAACCAGTAGGAGTCAAGGATCACGTGAAGGTCGTTGGTGACGGAGTGTAGTGCGGCGCAACACCAGGGATTCCGGCGCCAACGTGGAACCTGCACAACACAATCAAAGTACTTTGCCCCAACGTAACAGTGAGGTTGTCAATCTCACCGGCTTGCTGTAAACAAAGGATTAACCGTATAGTGTGGAAGATGATGTTTGTTTGCAAAGAACAGTAAAGAACAAGTATTGCAGTAGATTGTATTTCAGATGTAAAGAATGGACCGGGGTCCACAGTTCATTAGTGGTGTCTCTCCCATAAGATAAATAGCATGTTGGGTGAACAAATTACAGTTGGGCAATTGACAAATAAATAAGGCATAACAATGCACATACATATATCATGATGAGTACTATGAGATTTAATCAGGGCATTACGACAAAGTACATAGACCACTATCCAGCATGCATCTATGCCTAAAAAGTCCACTTTCAGGTTATCATCCGAACCCCTTCCGGTATTAAGTTGTAAACAACAGAAAATTGCATTAAGTATGGTGCGTAATGTAATCAACACAAATATCCTTAGACAAAGCATCGATGTTTTATCCCTAGTGGCAACAGCACATCCACAACCTTACAATTTTCTGTCACTGTCCCAGATTCAATGGAGGCATGAACCCACTATCGAGCATAAATACTCCCTCTTGGAGTTACAAGTATCAACTTGGCCAGAGCCTCTACTAGCAACGGAGAGCATGCAAGAACATAAACAACATATATGATAGATTGATAATCAACTTGACATAATATTCAATATTCATCGGATCCCAGCAAACACAACATGTAGCATTACAAATAGATGATCTTGATCATGATAGGCAGCTCACAAGATCTAACATGATAGCACAATGAGGAGAAGACAACCATCTAGCTACTGCTATGGACCCATAGTCCAGGGGAGAACTACTCACACATCGATCCGGAGGCGATCATGGCGATGAAGAGCCCTCCGGGAGATGATTCCCCTCTCCGGCAGGGTGATGTCTACGGGTGCATCTATTCTTGTAGACAGTGTTGGGCCTCCAAGAGCAGAGGTTTGTAGAATAGCAGCAAGTTTCCCTTAAGTGGATCACCCAAGGTTTATCGAACTCAGGGAGGAAGAGGTCAAAGATATCCCTCTCATGCAACCCTGCAACCACAAAGCAAGAAGTCTCTTGTGTCCCCAACACACCTAATAGGTGCACTAGTTCGGCGAAGAGATAGTGAAATACAAGTGGTATGAATGAATATGAGCAGTAATGTGGCCTTGAGAAAAAGTGTTTGTCTTTGGCGTGCGATTGATGGTAGTAATATTGCAGAAGTAAACAAGCGATAAACGATAAACAAGCAGCGATAGCAGTATTTAGGAACAAGGCCTAGGGATCATACTTTCACTAGTGGACACTCTCAACATTGATCACATAACAGAATAAATAAATAGATGCTAGACTCTACACCCTCTTGTTGGATGATGAACACCACTAACTGTGTAGGATTACACGAACCCTCAATGCCGGAGTTAACAAGCTCCACAATATTCAATGTTCATATTTAAATAACCTTAGAGTGCATGACAGATCAACATAACCAAACCAAGTACTAACATAGCATGCACACTGTCACCTTCACACTACGAAAGGAGGCATAGATCACATCAATACCATCATAGCAATAGTTAACTTCATAATCTACAAGAGATCACAATCATAGCCTACGCCAAGTACTACACGATGCACACACTATCACCATTACACCGTGCAGGAGGAATAAACTACTTTAATAACATCACTAGAGTAGCACACAGATAAATTGTGATACAAAACACATTGTAATCATAAAGAGATATAAATAAGCACTTCACTATGCTACTCTGAATTACTCTCTGGCAAGATAACGAACACTAATTCATCATGTAGGCAAACCTTAAAGATGCATTCCCAAGTACTAATGAACACCCCACGCTGTCACTTTGAGCATTCATAGGAGGTACTAACACACCACAATTTCATAGAGACATCCAACTCAAATCATAACTCAGTGAATAAGTATTCTGTGAAATATAGCCTAAGAGACCCACACGGTGCACACACTGTCACCTTTACACACGTGGGATAAGGAGTCTCCGGAGATCACATAAGTAAAATCCACTTGACTAGTACAATGACATCTAGATTACAAGCATCATCATATGAATCTCAATCATGTAAGGCAGCTCATGAGATTATTGTATTGAAGTACATAGGAGAGAGATGAACCACATAGCTACCGGTACAGCCCCGAGCCTCGATGGAGAACTACTCCCTCCTCATGGGAGACAGCAGCGTTGATGAAGATGGCGGTGGTGTCGATGGAGAAGCCTTTCGGGGGCACTTCCCCGTCCCGGTGGCGTGCCGGAACAGAGACTCCTGTCCCCCAGATCTTGGCTTCGCGATGGCGGCGGCTCTGGAAGGGCAACCTCGGAGGGGGCCTGGTGGGCCCACACACTAGGGGGGCGTGGCCCCCCCTCTGGCCGCGCCAGGGTGTTGTGTGGGGCCCCCAGGGCTCCCCTCTGGCAGCTCTCGGGTGTTCTGAAAGCTTCGTCCAATTATAAGACTCTGGGCGTTGATTTCGTCCAATTCCGAGAATATTTCCTTACTAGGATTTCTGGAACCAAAAACAGCAGAAAACAGCAACTGGCCCTTCGGCATCTCGTCAATAGGTTAGTTCCGGAAAACGCATAATAATGACATAAAGTATGCATAAAACATGTAGATATCATCAATAATGTGGCATGGAACATAAGAAATTATCGATACGTCGGAGACGTATCAGCATCCCCAAGCTTAGTTCTTACTCGCCCTCGAGTAGGTAAACGATAACAAAGATAATTTCTTAAGTGACATGCTATCATAATCTTGATCAATACAATTGTAAAGTATATGAGATGAATGCAGCGATTCAAAGCAATGATGAAGATAATGAGTAAACAAATGAATCATATAGCAAAGACTTTTCATGAATAATACTTTCAAGACAAGCATCAATAAGACTTGCATAAGAGTTACTCATAAAGCAATAAATTCAAAGTAAAGGCATTGAAGCAACACAAAGGAAGATAAAGTTTCAGCGGTTGCTTTCAACTTCAACATATATATCTCATGGATAATTGTCAACACAAAGTAATATAACAAGTGCAATAGGTAAACATGTAAGGATCAATGCACACAGTTGACACAAGTGTTTTCTTCTGGGATAGAAAGAATAGGCAAACTGACTCAACAATAAAGTAAAAGATAGGCCCTTCGCAGAGGGAAGCATTGATTACTATATTTGTGCTAGAGCTTTTCATTTTGAAAACAAGAAACAATTTTGTCAACGGTAGTAATAAAGCATATGTATCATGTAAATTATATCTTACAAGTTGCAAGCCTCATGCATAGTATACTAGTAGTGCCCGCACCTTGTCCTAATTAGCTCGGATTACCAGGATTATCATCGCAATACACATGTTTCAACCAAGTGTCACAAAGGGGTACCTCTATGCCGCCTGTACAAAGGTCTAAGGAGAAAGCTCGCATTTGGATTTCTCGCTTTTGATTATTCTCAACTTAGACATCCATACCGGGACAACATACACAACAGATAGTGGACTCCTCTTTTATGCATAAGCATGTAGCAACAATTAATGTTCTCATATGAGATTGAGGATATATGTCCAAAACTGAAACTTCCACCATGATTCATGGCTTTAGTTAGCGGCCCAATGTTCTTCTCTAACAATATGCATTCTCTAACCATTTAAATGAGTGGTAAATCTCCCTTACTTCAGACAAGACGGACATGCATAGCAACTCACATGATATTCAACAAAGAGTAGTTGATGGCGTCCCCAGAAACATGGTTATCGCACAACAAGCAACTTAATAAGAGATAAAGTGCATAAGTACATATTCAATACCACAATAGTTTTTAAGGCTATTTTGTCCCATGAGCTATATATTGCAAAGGCGAATGATGGAAATTTTAAAGGTAGCACTCAAGCAATTTACTTTGGAATGGCGGAGAAATACCATGTAGTAGGTAGGTATGGTGGACACAAATGGTATAGTGGTTGGCTCAAGGATTTTGGATGCATGAGAAGTATTCCCTCTCGATACAAGGTTTAGGCTAGCAAGGTTATTTGAAACAAACACAAGGATGAACGGTGCATAAAAACTCACATAAAAGACATATTGTAAACATTATAAGACTCTATACCGTCTTCCATGTTGTTCAAACTCAATACTAGAAATTATCTAGACCTTAGAGAGACCAAATATGCAAACCAAATTTTAGCAAGCTCTTCGTATTTCTTCATTAATGGGTGCAAAGTATATGATGCAAGAGCTTAAACATGAGCACAACAATTGCCAAGCATCAAATTATCCAAGACATTTTAGAATTACTACATGTAGCATTTCCCGATTCCAACCATATAACAATTTACGAAGCAGTTTCAACCTTCGCCATGAACATTAAGAATAAAGCTAAGAACACATGTGTTCATACGAACCAGCGGAGCGTGTCTCTCTCCCACACAAGGATGTATTTATTCAGAGAATGAAAATAACAAAATGAAAATAAAAACACACAGACGCTCCAAGTAAAGTACATAAGATGTGACCGAATAAAAATATAGTTTCAAGGGAGGAACCTGATAAATTGTTGATGAAGAAGGGGATGCCTTGGGCATCCCCAAGCTTAGATGCTTGAGTCTTCTTGAAATATGCAGGGATGAACCACGGGGGCATCCCCAAGCTTAGACTTTTCACTCTTCTTGATCATAGTATATCATCCTCCTCTCTTGACCCTTGAAAACTTCCTCCACACCAAACTCGAAACAAACTCATTAGAGGGTTAGTGCATAATCAAAAATTCACATGTTCAGAGGTGACACAATCATTCTTAACACTTCTGTACATTGCCCAAAGCTACTGGAAGTTAATGGAACAAAGAAATCCATCCAACACAGCAAAAGAGACAATGCGAAATAAAAGGCAGAATCTGTCAAAACAGAATAGTCCGTAAAGACGAATTTTAAAGTGGCACCAGACTTGCTCAAATGAAAATGCCCAAATTAAATGAAAGTTGCGTACATATCTGAGGATCACTCACGTAAATTGGCATAATTTTCTGAGTTACCTACAGAGAATTAGGCCCAGATTCGTGACAGCAAGAAATCTGTTTCTGCGCAGTAATCCAAATCTAGTATCAACCCTACTATCAAAGACTTTACTTGGCACAACAATACAATAAAATAAGATAAGGAGAGGTTGATACAGTAGTAACAACTTCCAAGACACAAATACAAAATAAAAGTACTGTAGCAAAATAAACACATGGGTTATCTCCCAAGAAGTTCTTTCTTTATAGCCATTAAGATGGGCTCAGCAGTTTTAATGATGCACTCGCAAGAAATAGTATTTGAAGCAAAAGAGAGCATCAAGAGGCAAATTCAAAACAAATTTAAGCCTAACATGCTTCCTATGAAAAGGAATCTTGTACACAAATGAATTCACGAAGAACAAAGTGACAAGCATAAGAGGATAAAACAAATGTAGCTTCAAAAATTTCAGCATGTAGAGAGGCATTTTAGTAACATGAAAATTTCTACAACCATATTTTCCTCTCTCATAATAATTTTCAGTGGCATCATGAACAAATTCAACAATGTAACTATCACATAAAGCATTCTTATCCACATGCATAAAAGTATCATTACTCTCCACATAAGCATAATCAATTTTATTAGTTGTAGTGGGAGCAAATTCAACAAAGTAGCTATCATTATTATTCTCATCATCAAATATAGGAGGCATATTGTAATCATAATCAAATTTATCCTCCATAACAGGCGGTACTAAAAGACCAATATCATTATAATCATCATAAATAGGAGGCAAAGTATCATCAAAGTAAATTTTCTCCTCAATGCTCGGGGGACTAAAAATATCATGCTCATCAAAGCCAGCTTCCCCAAGCTTAGAATTTTCCATATCATTAGCAACAATGGTGTTCAAAGCGTTCATACTAATATGTTCCATAGGTTTTTTGAATTTTCGCATCAAACCATCCATGTCTTAAATCAGGAAATAGAATAAGAAGCTCATTGTTGTCCATTATGCCTAACTAGTGTAAACAAGAAACAAAAAGATGCAATTGCAGGATCTAAAGGAAATAGCTTCGAGCACACACACAACGGCAACAGAAAAGTACTTTACCTAGGACCGGAGTATGAGTGCCTTTTACCTTTCCTCCCCGGCAACGGCGCCAGAAAATAGCTTAGTTGCCGGGGTCCGGTGTGTGAGTGTCGTTTACCTTTCCTCCCCGGCAACGGCGCCAGAAAAGTGCTTCGTTGCCGGGATCCGGTGTGTGTGTGCCGTTTACCTTTCCTCCCCGGCAACGGCGCCAGAAAAGTGCTTGATGTCTACGGGTGCATCTATTCTTGTAGACAGTGTTGGGCCTCCAAGAGCAGAGGTTTGTAGAACAGCAGCAAGTTTCCCTTAAGTGGATCACCCAAGGTTTATCGAACTCAGGGAGGAAGAGGTCAAAGATATCCCTCTCATGCAACCCTGCAACCACAAAGCAAGAAGTCTCTTGTGTCCCCAACACACCTAATAGGTGCACTAGTTCGGCGAAGAGATAGTGAAATACAAGTGGTATGAATGAATATGAGCAGAGTAACGGCGAGAAAAGTGTTTCTTTGGCGTGCAATTGATGGTAGTAATATTGCGGGAAGTAAACAAGCGGTAAAACGATAAACAAGCAGCGATAGCAGTATTTAGGAACAAGGCCTAGGGATCATACTTTCACTAGTGGACACTCTCAACATTGATCACATAACAGAATAAATAAATAGATGCTAGACTCTACACCCTCTTGTTGGATGATGAACACCACTAACTGTGTAGGATTACACGAACCCTCAATGCCGGAGTTAACAAGCTCCACAATATTCAATGTTCATATTTAAATAACCTTAGAGTGCATGACAGATCAACATAACCAAACCAAGTACTAACATAGCATGCACACTGTCACCTTCACACTACGAAAGGAGGCATAGATCACATCAATACCATCATAGCAATAGTTAACTTCATAATCTACAAGAGATCACAATCATAGCCTACGCCAAGTACTACACGATGCACACACTATCACCATTACACCGTGCAGGAGGAATAAACTACTTTAATAACATCACTAGAGTAGCACACAGATAAATTGTGATACAAAACACATTGTAATCATAAAGAGATATAAATAAGCACTTCACTATGCTACTCTGAATTACTCTCTGGCAAGATAACGAACACTAATTCATCATGTAGGCAAACCTTAAAGATGCATTCCCAAGTACTAATGAACACCCCACGCTGTCACTTTGAGCATTCATAGGAGGTACTAACACACCACAATTTCATAGAGACATCCAACTCAAATCATAACTCAGTGAATAAGTATTCTGTGAAATATAGCCTAAGAGACCCACACGGTGCACACACTGTCACCTTTACACACGTGGGACAAGGAGTCTCCGGAGATCACATAAGTAAAATCCACTTGACTAGTACAATGACATCTAGATTACAAGCATCATCATATGAATCTCAATCATGTAAGGCAGCTCATGAGATTATTGTATTGAAGTACATAGGAGAGAGATGAACCACATAGCTACCGGTACAGCCCCGAGCCTCGATGGAGAACTACTCCCTCCTCATGGGAGACAGCAGCGTTGATGAAGATGGCGGTGGTGTCGATGGAGAAGCCTTTCGGGGGCACTTCCCCGTCCCGGCGGCGTGCCGGAACAGAGACTCCTGTCCCCCAGATCTTGGCTTCGCGATGGCGGCGGCTCTGGAAGGGCAACCTCGGAGGGGGCCTGGTGGGCCCACACACTAGGGGGGCGCGGCCCCCCCTCTGGCCGCGCCAGGGTGTTGTGTGGGGCCCCCAGGGCTCCCCTCTGGCAGCTCTCGGGTGTTCTGAAAGCTTCGTCCAATTATAAGACTCTGGGCATTGATTTCGTCCAATTCCGAGAATATTTCCTTACTAGGATTTCTGGAACCAAAAACAGCAGAAAACAGCAACTGGCCCTTCGGCATCTCGTCAATAGGTTAGTTCCGGAAAACACATAATAATGACATAAAGTATGCATAAAACATGTAGATATCATCAATAATGTGGCATGGAACATAAGAAATTATCGATACGTCGGAGACGTATCACAGGGTGCCGGAGGCGATCTCCTGAATCCCCCGATGGGATTGGCGGCGGCGTCTCTGGAAGGTTTTCCGTATCGTGGCTCTCGGTACAGAGGGTTTCGCGACGAAGGCTTTAAGTAGGCGGAAGGGCGGAGTCGGAGGGCTGACAGGGGCCCCACACGCTAGGGCGGCGCGGGCCCCCTTAGGCCGCACGGCCCTAGTGTGGCGGCGCCTCGTCGCCCCACTTCGTTATCCTTTCGGTCTTCTGGAAACTTCGTGGAAAAATAAGACCCTGGGCGTTGATTTCGTCCAATTCCGAGAATATTTCCTTTGTGGGATTTCTGAAACCAAAAACAGCAGAAAACAACAACTGGCTCTTCGGCATCTCGTCAATAGGTTAGTGCCGGAAAATGCATAATAATGACATATAATGTGTATAAAACATGTGAGTATCATCATAAAAGTAGCATGAAACATAAGAAATTATAGATACGTTTGAGACGTATCAATAGCCAAGTGGCATTTGTTACTAAATATCTTGTGGATGGTTTTATTATTGTCGATGAGTCACTATATCATATTTGATTGAATTTATATTATAATATTGGTCAAAAGGTCAAGGTTGAAGGTTATTCCTCAATTTTGGATATTTGGTGTTTGATTTCACCAAAGCATGATCATATGAGTTTCAAAATACTCATGGTTAGTTTTATTCAAATAGTTTGAACTATAATTCGTAATGTAAATGGATTTAGTTTTATGATATTCCATATATTTAATAAGTTATGATTTAAATAAGAATGTGTGGCCTTTATGCAATTTAGACCCTATGATTTATCTTATTTATTAACAAGTTTAGAAGTGAATTAAATTACACACAAAGGTAGTTGCTAACTTTTAAGTGTTAATAAGTTAGGGTTTGATTCTTAAAGAATGTGTTGTTGTAGGGAATACCATGTTGAGATCTTTTATAAGATCTGGCAATTGATCCTCACTCAAGGTGTTGTTATAGTGAAACTAATCTCATTTGATCTAGCCTATAGATCAAATCATCTCTACCCAAAACATGGTTTTAGCAAAGATCAGAGTGAAGTTTATAGCGCTTGACTTTACGATCTACTTCAATTCCAACAAGTCAAGTGAAACTTCAGTTACTGTGGTAAGTTTTATTTGAAACCGGGAAAATTCCCCGAATTTTCTATGCATGAATACAATGCACACTTTGGTGTTCTCTTATTTTATAGCCTCTAAACCTGGGATATTACAGGTTTGCTGTTTTCTTTGGACCAAATTTGATCTCCTGGAGTGCTAAGAAGCAAGCCACTATGTCAAGGTCTAGCACTGAGGCTGAGTACAAGTCTCTTGCAAATGCTACAGCTGAAGTCATATGGGTACAGTCATTACTTAAAGAATTAAAAGTAAGACAAACTCAAACACCATGTCTGTGGTGTGATAATTTGGGAGCAACCTATCTGTCAGCTAACCCAGTGTTTCATGCAAGAGCAAAGCACATTGAGATAGATTTTCACTTCGTTAGAGAACGAGTGTTGAGAAGATAACTTAAGATCCGCTTCATTCCATCTCAGGACCAAGTTGCTGATGGTTTCACAAAGCCACTTCCATATCAAGCCTTTGAAGTATTCAAGCATAATCTCAACTTAACCAAGTTGTGATTAAGGGAGGGTGTTAGAGATAGAATAAGACTCTGTAACGGACTAGGTCCGGACTCCTCTCTCTCCCCCCGATCCTTCCCTGTAACCGACTATGAGACATCTATATATATACATGACCTATGGGGCTCGGTGGTTATCCCGAGTAAACCCTACCGTGATCAAATCTTACACCACCCCCATCCGGCAGGCCCACACATCTGGCCAAGGGACTAGTAGGTTCTCCTAGAACAGCCGGTGCACGAACTCCACATGAACATATTAGCAGTTGCGCATGGTTTTATCCTTAGCGCGGTTGTTCTTTGTTTTGCGGAACGGACAGCCTTTGGCCATGGCGATGGGGGTTGGTTGTAGGCGAGTAGTGGCCAGACAACTCCTCTAAAAAGGACGGGTGTCACCTTCAACTGGCGGGATGCCCAAGCGCCGCCCGTGTCAACACTGGCGTGCGGGGAGCCACGTACATATCGCGGCACGAAAATCCGAAACTGCCCCGATGCCATTACCAACGTGCGGAAGACGAAACACCCGCGAACGCTGGTAGGCAGGCCCGAAGAAGAACGACGGGGACTTGTGCTGACTGCCATTTGTCTGTGGCGATGCATTCCGGGTGCATATTTGGGGCGCAAATACATCCACACTGACATACCAGTCAGTTTACGCTAGGCTGGTGGACCGAGTTTTTTCCTCTTTTTCTATCCGATCCATAACAAACGGTCACTTTGCATCCGTTTACGTCTGGAGATGTAAATCGAGGCTTGCATATTGTGACCAAAATTGACCACAACTTATGCGTAATCCTATCCTTACTGGGACAAATACATAAATCTTAAGTATCTTCCTTGGTTTCCCTCCAAAAAAAAGTATCTGCCTTGGTCCGTCAAAAAACTCCTAAGAGGAAACGTTCTTAAGGATCGAATCATGGCATGGAGAGAGAGCGAGAGAGTCGGGGTGCAGACAAACTATTTCTCACGACGATCATGGCCAGGCGCAAGAGACTTGGTCGATCGTAGTAACGCACGTCAGTGATATTCGTCACTCTTGTACACAAGTGTATCGCGAAGTAGGGATAAATCTGTATGCTATATCTTCTTCGGAGAACGCGAACGATATTCTGACTGGATAGTAGATGATTGACTATACTATGCTCGCTGATGATGTGATAGCTATATATGGTGAACCTGCAGATTGGTCCACGTACGGCGTTGGCCGTGATGAGCTGGTTTGGACGTTTGGTCGTCCCCGCACGCGTGAGTGAGCTCAGCTCAGTTGACCACTGCATTGCCGTCAAGTAAACAGACTCCCTCTGCATACGCACGACCAGTCGAGTGTGTTACTACTAGTCTACTACTACTACCTTTTGAACACTAGCGCAACATACACTGATGTTGCTTGTGCAGTTGTGTGATTGACTATAAACACACCATTGCCTCCTTGAATCATCATTTTTCTAAGAACGGTCGCTGCAACAGCCGTCTCCGTCGTGCTGTGCTGGCCAGAATAATAAACATATACTCCGTATATCGGTAACCTATAGTAGTTAATAGTTATGCGCGTGAAGATTTTCATGTGGTTTTGCTATGAACTAGGAGCCCCTTGTCGCTTACCTTTCTATCTGTAGACCGTGACTCCTTTGTCTGGGAGTGCAAACACGTCTCATGCAGTCACGGTTATTCGCGATGTCCAATATCTCTATTGCAGCTTGCTTTGCCACTTACGACACGACGCCCTCTCGATCTCCACTGCACCGTTAGTACGTGGCCAAAGACACACATAAAAGTATAGTGAGGTTTTCTACAAGAGTGGCGATACATAGGCCGAGCTACACATATAGTTTTTTTTTGAATCTATGAGAATTTTATTTTAAACATGGCAAAAAAAATTCGAAAAAAATACATGTTATAGACAATATTGTAATTTACAAATGTGTAAATTTTCAGAATTAAATATATTGTATTTTGTACTCAGCAAAGTTAACAAATCTTAATTTCATCATTGGTGAATAGTAATGAACAGTATGCTATTATCTAGATTTTATCATTTTGTGAGATTTTATCATTTTTATTGAGGGCAAAATACAACATATTTTAATCTGAAAATTTACATGTTCATAAATTCCAACATTCTCTACGTGGATGTCCAACTGAGTCTGCTCAAAAAGTGCAGTTGCAAATATATGCGCAATCCCACACATATGCGCAATTGTAGTGTATGAAAAAATTACATGTGTAGTTTTCAAATTGCACACATAGACGTAATTGCACACATGCACAACTGCATAAGAAAAAAGCCCTCCACTAACCACTTCAAAAGAAAAAAAAAACGGTCCATAAAAACCGCCAATCCACTAGGAGACATCACGTGATACGCAAAGAAACAACAATCAACCTGATTTTCCTTGTTTAAAAAAATAGTGTAATTATTGACATGTGATTGGATGGCACCAAAATTTTCAAACATAAACAACATGTAAAAAAGTCTTAAAAATAATCAAAAAGAAGAAAATAAACAACCCATATATAGAAATAATTTTTATTCAGCATAATATTTATGATGACAATAGAAGCATGTTAATAATCATCTCACAATGTAAACCTCTATAGAACCATAGAAACGTTTTTGCACATGTTTAGACATTGCCCACACATTTGCGAGGGTTACTGCGCGAGTTTTGCTGAAAGCTCTGCTTTCCGCAAACTACATAACAGTAAACTATTTTGGTATACACATGGACACTTAGTTGACCATTTGATACTTGCTTTGATCTCCCACCTTGTCCCAATAAAAAAAATGGTTCTTGGTGTATCCATTTTGAGATTGTGGTTTTTTAGATTGTGATGATATCTGCTTTGATCTCCCATCATTTTGAAAAATATGTTGCTATTTCAATTATCATATTTGTTTTAGCTGATAATGCCTAATATAAAATATAAGTGTATGGTGAATGTGTTATTGGTGACCGTGATGGAATTGGGAGGCGGCTCCTCAATTCGAGAAGAAAAAAAAACACCGGACGGGCCGTGACACGTTGACGCTGAAACGAAGCGCCATTGTACTTGAAGGCCCAAGCCTGTCTATGGTATTGAGCTATAGAGCGCAGCAAGCCTGTGCCGACCTGATGAGTTCCCGTCCGAGTCGAACTGTTCCTGGCTTCCTGCTGCCTATACATACTGGCGTTCATCTCCTGTACCTCACTGGACGTGACAATATCGTACGTACTCCCAAATCGCCAGCCACCGATCGAGTAGTCTGCTTCCGCGGCATGGAGAAGCTGCGTCGTCTGGTGCGAGGACCGCCTCAGCGCCCTCTCCGACGACCTGATCCTTCTCATAGTGAGCAGGCTGGACACCCGCACCGCCCTCTCGACGGCCGTCCTCTCCAGGCGCTGGGCGCATATCCCCCGCGAGCTGCCGGTGCTCGACTTCAAGGTGAGCGACATACTGCCGCCGGAGTACGACCGGACCATCGACCTCCGCGACCGCGAGCACGACCTGCCGCGTGACAGGGCTTCGGACGCGATCCTGGACGGTCTCATGGCGTGGTGGGAGATCCGCAGCACGAAGGCGTTCACGGATGGCATATATCAGTAGCGTCTTGTTGGCAACGGACGGCATTGCCCGCCGGCGCGTCAGGACCCTCCGGCTCGAGTTTTTCTGCAAGACTGACGGTGGTTTCGTCGATCGTCTGATCGCCGCCGCTGTCGGCGCGTGGGGGGTGGACGACCTGGAGGTTGTCGTGAAGCTAGCGTCCTCCTGCCATCATCACTGCGACGCGCCACCCTACTGCTTGCCCCATGACCTCCTCGACGAGGGCGGTGTTGGAGTTAACCTTGTTGTGTAGGTTCAGTTTCGCTTCTAAGTTTATTTGCAGTCAGTCAAAGCTGCGGCAGTCTGCACCGTAGATACGTTTTCAGGTGCACATGCAAGCTTGTTAGTCATGTCAGGGATTAGTGTTGAGATAAACATATCCTTGTATATCCGGATGTGTATCTTCTGTAGTTATGTATAGCGATACATATCTTTGTATTTATTATTGGGCCCGCCTCCTTCCTTGTATAGTCGAGGACGTGGCCTATATATGTAATGCCATATGCACCCAATCAATACATTGTGAGTTGCATCCCTTTCTACATGGTATCAGACACCTACCGTTCCTAACCTAGCCGCCGCCGCCCTTGTGCTGCCGCCGTGTGTGCTCCTTCTCACGCCGCGCCGCCGCCGCACCTGCAGTCGCCGCACCTCCCTCCCCAACCCTCGCGCCGTCGCCGTTCCCCGCGTCGTCGTCGCCGCGCCTCCTCCCTGCAACCCTCGCGCCGTCGCGCCGTCCTCAGCGTCGTCGTCGCCGCGCCTCCCTCTCCAACCCCCGCGCCGCCGTCGTCCCCCGCGCGCGCGTCGCCATGTCGTTGGTCTCCAACGGCAGCAACCCCTTCGCCTACAACCCATGGACGGGGGTCACCGCGACACCGCCCTACGCCCCGGCCTTCACCGCCACGCCGCCGCCCTACGCCCCGGCCTACCACGTCGCGCCACCACCCTACGCGCCGCAGCAGCCCGCATGGGACCCGGCGCTCTTCGCGGCACTCTAACAGGCGCCCGCACCTGGCTCTTACGCCGGTGGCGGCAGGCGGTTTATGGACACGGGCGCCTCGTCTCACATGGCCGCTAACACGGGTAACCTTTCCCATTTCTATCCCACTTCCACCGAGTCTCGCATCATTGTCGGTAACGGTGCCGGACTTACTATTTCTCACATTGGGTCTGCTAATTTTCCTTCTACTTCTCAACCTTTGTCTCTTAATAATGTCCTTGTGTCTCCCAGCTTATTCAGAATTTAGTCTCTGTTAAAACTCTTTCTCGTGACAACTCTGTGACTGTTGAATTTGACGCTTTTGGTTTTTCTGTTAAGGACGCCCGCACCCGGATGGTCCTCCATCGATGTGAGAGCCCCGGCGATTTGTATCCGGTGATGTCGCCTTCCACCCCCGGCGTCGCACCTCGTGCTCTCTCCGCAGGCGTTGATCTTTGGCATGCTCGTCTTGGACATCCCAGTGCCAACACGCTTCACCAAATAATGAGGGGTTTTTCGTTTTCATCTACTAAACAGTTTTCACATAGTTGCGAAGCGTGTCGTCTTGGTAAACACGTTCGTCTTCCATTTAGTCAGTCTTCCACAATTGCGTCTTTTCCTTTTGAGTTAATTCATAGTGATGTATGGACCTCTCCTATCCCAAGTAATTCTGGTCTTCTTTATTACCTAGTTATTCTTGATGATTTTTCTCACTTTGTGTGGACGTTTCCCCTCCGTAAAAAGTCTGATGTCGCCACCACTCTCACAGCCTTCTACGCCTATGTTTCCACCCAGTTCGGTCGCCCCATCCACGCCCTACAAACTGACAACGGAAAAGAGTTTGACAATGTCGCCGTCCGCACCCTACTCTCCTCTCACGGCACTATTTTCCGTCTAACCTGACCATACACGTCCCAAAAAAACGGTCGCGCCGAGCGTATCCTCCGCACCCTCAACGACTGCATCCGCACACTCCTATTCCACAGCCATGTTCCCCCCACCTTTTGGCCTGATGCTTTAGCCACCGCCACCCTACTTGTCAACCTTCGTCCGTGTCGTCCCCGCTGGAACTATGCACCTCATCACCTCCTTTACGGTTCCCCTCCATCCTACGACGGTCTTTGGATTTTCGGTTGTCGTTGTTATCCTAGTATCGCCGCCACCACTCCTCATAAACTCGCCCCTCGTTACATTCCGTGTGTTTTCCTCGGTTACCGGCTAACACCAAAGGCTACCGCTGCTATGATCCGGTTTCTCACCGCGTCTTCACCTCCCGGCACGTGTACTTTGATGAGCATTGCTTTCCTTTTGCACAGAGACGAGGTGGTCGCCACTCCTCCTTCGCCTCTGCGGTGGTCCCCGGCGTCGACCCCTGCCCCGGCAGGTCCGCCGGCTACGGTGCCCTCGAGCTCGGACTCGGGCACTGCCTCGTCGTCCTCGCCGCACCCTTGAGCTCTGGCTCGAAGGCCTTTGCCTCGCCACCCTGCGGGTCACCCTCGAGCCATGTCTCGGGTGACCCCACGCCGACACCCGCGCCGGCGCCTTTGCCTCGACGCCGCTGCGTCGCCCTCGAGCCTTAGCTCGGGCGCCGCGCCGTCTTCGCCGGGCGACGCGCCTTCACCGGGTTCATCCTCCTCGACGCCGCTTGCGTCGCCCTCGAGCCTCAGCTCGGGCGCCGCGCCGTCTTTGCTGAGCGACGCCTCGTCTCCGGCTCCGCCTCCGCCTCCTCCGCCGCCGGCCACGGGGCCCCTCACGCGCGCCCGTGCAGGGATTCGCGTCCCGAGTACGCGGTACCCCTCGGATGAGTACGTCTGCACCGCGTCGACTTCCGCGCCTTCACCATCCACGCCATCGCCCCTGCCCGCCTCTGCCCGGGCTGCTCTCCCGCGACCCGCGATGGCTTGCGGCCATGCGGGACGAGTTCGACGCCTGCAGCGGAACCAGACATGGACGCTTGTTCCCCGACCCCCTCACGCCAACATCATCACCGGGAAGTGGGTCTTCAAGCACAAGTTCCATCCGGACGGTACTCTCGACCGTCACAAGGCGCGGTGGGTGGTTCGTGGCTTTCGCCAGCGTGCCAGCGTCGACTTCACCGACACCTTCGCCCCGGTTGTCAAGCCCGGGACGATCCGCACGATCCTTCGGCTCGCGGTCTCCCGTGCGTGGCCCGTGCACCGGATGGACGTCTCCAACGCCTTCCTTCACGGCCATCTCGAGGAGCAGGTCTTGCCGGCCAGCCCACGAGCTTCATCGACGGCGCCCACCCCGACCATGTGTGCACTGCTCTCGCGCTCGTTATCACGGGCTCCAGCAGGCCCCACGCGCACAGTACCAGCGCATCGCAGCGTTTCTTCACCAACTCGGCTTCCGCTCCACCCGCTCTGATGCCTCGCTGTTTGTGTACAACAATGGCGCCACCACCGCGTACCTGCTGCTCTACGTCGACGACATCATCTTAACGGCCAGCTCCACGGACCTCCTGCGATAGATCACCGAGCGTCTTCGCGCTGAGTTTGCCCTCAAGGACTTGGGGCCCCTGCACTACTTCCTCGGCATCGAGGTCGTACGTCGCACCGACGGCTTCTTCCTTCATCAGCGCAAGTACGCCCACGAGCTCCTGGACCGCGCCGGTATGCTTAATTGCAAACCCGTGGCCACGCCTGTCGACACGAAATCCAAGCTCTCCGCCACGGATGGTTCGTTGGCCACGGACGCGTCATTTTACCGCTCCCTCGTCGGTGCCCTGCAGTACCTCACCTTGACCCGCCCCGAGCTACAGTATGCTGTCCAGCAGGTGTGCCTTCACATGCACGCTCCGCGGGATCCTCATTGGGCTGCGGTCAAGCGGATCCTCCGCTACATTCGTGGCATCATGGACTTCAGCCTCTCCCTCCACGCCTCAACTGCCACGGACATCGTCGCCTACTCGGACGCCGATTGGGCAGGCTGCCCCGACACGCGTCGGTCCACGTCTGGCTACTGCGTCTACTTCGGACCTTCGCTCATCTCCTGGTCGTCTAAGCGACAACCCACGGTCTCTCGCTCCAGCGCCGAAGCAGAGTACCGGGCTGTTGCTAACGCGGTTGCCGAGGTCTCCTGGTTGCGGCAACTCCTCGTTGAGCTCTCATGTCCTGTTGCCAAAGCCACCGTGGTCTATTGCGACAACGTCTCCGCCGTCTACCTCTCCGCCAACCCGGTCCACCATCGCCGCATCAAGCATATTGAGCTGGACATCCACTTTGTTCGGGAACAGGTGGCCCTTGGACACATTCGAGTACTTCATGTGCCCACCTCCCAACAATTTGCGGATATTATGACCAAGGGTCTCCCTACGGCATCTTTTGAGGAGTTCCGGTCCAGTCTATGCGTTCGACCAGGCGACGCTTCGACTGCGGGGGGTGTTGAGATACATATCCTTGTATATCCGGATGTGTATCTTCTGTAGTTATGTATAGCGATACATATCTTTGTATTTATTATTGGGCCCGCCTCCTTCCTTGTATAGTCGAGGACGTGGCCTATATATGTAATGCCATATGCACCCAATCAATACATTGTGAGTTGCATCCCTTTCTACAATTAGCTTGGTGATGTGTCTTACGGTGCCAAGCCTAAGTGTGTTAGTTAGTTGCATGCCTTGCTAGTAGGAGGAGAGATATACATGTGCATTGGATAGAGTCAGCTGATCGATAGGATTAGTATGGACGAGGTAATCACCCGTTGTCTCCAGTTGCGAGGAGAGCGGCCGAGTGGTGTGGCCGTCGTGGTTACTGGGTTCCTATCTAGCGGCTAGTGGAGATCAAGCAGTCGTGGGCTTGATCGTGTATGTGCATGCACTACTTATAGGCACTGTAACCAGTTTGTTTAGCAAGCGAGAACAAGAGAAAAGAGCACAAGTGCGTGTGCAGAAAAGCTCTCCGTGTGTTCATTAATTGTATCCAGCGTGTGTGTGAGTCTTCTTCCTCCTTGGGCCAACTCTGTCAATTGGTATCAGAGCCACATGGCGTTGGTTCCGTACGGTGCCGGGGGAAGCTCGTTGTCGCTGCCAATGCCGATGCTCACGTCGACGAACTACACCGTCTGGGCTATCAAGGTGGAGGCGAACCTGGACGCTGCGGGCGTTTGGGAGGCGGTGTCTCCTGCGGATGGCGCGGCGGTGGACGTGAACAAGAACAAGGCGGCAAGGGCGCAGCTCCTCGGCGCGCTGTCGGAGGACATCCTCATGCAGGTGTCCGCGAAGAAGACGGCCAAGGAGGTGTGGGACGGCCTCAAGACGAGGTTCGTCGGCGCCGATCGCGTCAAGGCAGCGCGGCTCTCCACTCTCCGTGGCGAGTTCGGCAAGCTGTACATGGCGGAAGGAGAGCTGCTCGACGACTACGCCGGCAAAATCAGCGGCCTGGCGGCAAGGTACGCGAGTCTTGGCTCGACGCTCGACGACGCCGCCATGGTGAATTGAAGAAGCTCCTCGACACCGCGCCCGACCGGTTGTACCCGGCGGTGGCCGGGATCGAGCAGTTCTGCGACCCTGAGAAGATGGCGTTCGAGGAGGCGTTGGGCAGGCTCAAGGCGTTCGAGGAACGGTCACGGCGGCGCGCGCAGGCCGGCGGCGAACGGAGTGATAGCCAGCTCCTGCTCACGGAGCAGGAGTGGCGTGCCCGCGACCGCAACGGCACCGGCAACAGCGGCAAGAAGAAGAGCACCTTCGACATCCGGAAGGTCCGCTGCTACAACTGCCAGAACTTCGGCCACTTCTCCAAGGACTGCACCGAGCCAAGGAAGGAGCGGGTGCATCTTGCCGTCGCGGACATCGACGAGCATCCGGCGCTGCTTTGAAGTTCGGCAAGGAGCTCCAAATAAAATACAACAAGGTTAAGGAGGAGATTGTTGGAGTTAACCTTGTTGTGTAGGTTCAGTTTCGCTTCTAAGTTTATTTGCAGTCAGTCAAAGCTGCGGCAGTCTGCACCGTAGATACGTTTTCAGGTGCACATGCAAGCTTGTTAGTCATGTCAGGGATTAGCTTGGTGATGTGTCTTACGGTGCCAAGCCTAAGTGTGTTAGTTAGTTGCATGCCTTGCTAGTAGGAGGAGAGATATACATGTGCATTGGATAGAGTCAGCTGATCGATAGGATTAGTATGGACGAGGTAATCACCCGTTGTCTCCAGTTGCGAGGAGAGCGGCCGAGTGGTGTGGCCGTCGTGGTTAGTGGGTTCCTATCTAGCGGCTAGTGGAGATCAAGCAGTCGTGGGCTTGATCGTGTACGTGCATGCACTACTTATAGGCACTGTAACCAGTTTGTTTAGCAAGCGAGAACAAGAGAAAAGAGCACAAGTGCGTGTGCAGAAAAGCTCTCTGTGTGTTCATTGTATCCAGCGTGTGTGTGAGTCTTCTTCCTCCTTGGGCCAACTCTGTCAGGCGGCAGGTCGCGCCTGCGCAGCCTGACATTGGGCAACTGCACGATCCCGCCACTGCACACCTACCAGGCTCTCACAAAGCTTGTCCTGCAAAGCCTGGACACGTCCACGCCCGTCGCTGCGTACGAGAGGCTGTTCAACGACTGCACGCGGCTTGAGGTGCTGCATCTGAAATCATGCGGCTGCACGGAGGAGCTTGACCATCTAGAGGTGGACGCGCCGGGTTCGGCGATCAGGGAGCTCCTCGTGGAGGATTGCCTATTCTCAGAGATCACGCTTCTCGCCCTGCCACTACTCGCCCGCCTCGCTTGCCTAGGTAGAACGGTGATGCTCAGCTTCGGCTTCGTCCCAAGACTCACGGACGTAAACCTCACGTTCTGGGATTGCGATGAACCCCTCGACTTCCTCCTCGGGGACGCCCCAGCATCCACGACCAACCTCGTCTGTCCTCCGCTTCACCGCACCCAACAGGTGGATCTTCCCGATGCACCTGGACACGCCGTGGACCGGCCTCAAGAGGATCCTCGTCGCCGACCTGCCTTCGATCTGGGAAGTATTGTGGCCACGCATGCTTCTGCTGTTCGCGCCGTCGCTCGAGGTCCTGCACGTCCATGTGTCTTGCTCCGACGAGGAGACAGGGGAGGAGAAATGGTGGTGGCTGGAAGACGTACCGGAGCTGCGGCACCGGCACGAGTGAATTACACAAATCTACCACAATTGGGGCAGTGGTAACGCGTCAGTACCATTCTTGGAATTTTTTGCTAAAAACTACCACTTGTGGGGTAATCCGTAACAGATAGCACAAACCGTTGGTTGATAGTGTTTTAACCACCATGGCCCCATCGTCAGACTGACGTGGCCAAACGGCGGTCAACTCGCCCGCTCCAACCGCGTCCCTGGCGCCCCCGTCTCCGGCTGTGGCCATGCTGCCACGCACGCGTCCCTTCACGGCCCTGCCTTGCTCGCTCGACGCCGGCCTGCCACGCCCTTCTCCAACACCCGCTGCGCCATGATGCTCACACCAGCCGCCCTGTGTCCGGCTCCGCCACCCGCGATCCCGGCCGGCTGCGCCTCGACGTGCCCGTGCCGGCTGCGCTTCACCGCGCCTCATTCGACCGCTGCGCCGCCCGTTCCAGCTGCCGCGTTCCGGCTCCCCCAAGCACGCCCAACCTGCTTCTCCTCCGCATGCTGCTCCTCGACGTCTACCAGCACCGGGCCATGCTGGTGCTCGCGCTGGCCTGCATCACCATCGCCGTTCTCTGGACCAACACCACCCAGATCCTCCTCTTCTTCGCCCAGGACCCGAACATCGCCGCCGAGGCCCTGGCTCATCCCGTCCCTCGTCCCCTACGTGCCGCTCGCGTGCCACGTCCGATTCTTGCAGACGCAGAGCATCATCGTGCCGGTCATGGCCAGCTCCGCCGTCACCGCGCTCACCCACGTCCTCGTGTGCTGGGCGCTCGTGCACGGCGCTGGCATGGGGAGCAAAGGCGCGGCGCTAAGCGGCGCCATCTACTGCACCACCTATCTCGCCGTGCTGGCCCTCTACATCGGGTACGAGCGTGAGACTGCACGCACGGAAGGTGTTTGACGAAAAGCGTGGCGAGGCATGAGGGACTTGCCGTCCTTCTTCAGGGAGAGCAGCATCCGGAAATGCATATTGCAGCTAGCACATGCACATGGTTACTTATAAATCGCATGTACTGCAGCTGAGAGCACTGAATCAGACAAGAACCACATCGGCTTGCACTTGAACGAGCTCGTCTGGGCCGCGCCGAACTGGTCGTCGCCGTCCTGTTCCCCACGCTCCAACGCAGCCAGAGTAGGGAGAAGCACAAGGTGCAACCGGTCAGGTACAGCGGCGCCGGCGACCTGGGGGTGCGCGACTTCCGATGCATGGTGAGCAAGCAGATCGTGGGCATCCTGCTCACTGTGTCACCTCCGCCACTTTGTGCGCCGCCCCAGCGTCTCCTGCTCCGTCCTTCATCTCCAGCTCCCCGCTTGCCAAGAGAGTGCACACCTTCGCCGGCACCCCCGCCCTCATGGTCTCCGTCATGCTCCTCCTGGGGTTGCGACCGGCCTGGTCTTAACCAGCTCCGTCCGGCATCTAACGAGAGAAAACGGCCGTTGGCCCTGTTAGTGGGCCCGCATGGGTTAAACTTCTCTCACCTTGCTGTTTGTTCTATCTGTTACGGATTACCCCACAAGTGGTAGTTTTTAGCAAAAAATTCCAAGAATGGTACTAACACATTACCACTGCCCCAATTATGGTAGATTTGTGTAATTCACTCCACCGGCACATGAAGGAGCTAGCCATGCTTGGATTCAGGCCGACGACACCGCGACGGATGCTGCTGGTGAAGGATGTTCTGAGCGTATGCACATCTTTGCAACGCCTTGTTCTCCTCAGGGATGGCCACGTGCGATATAATGGACTATGGGACTGGGAGATGGTCCGGCGGCCAGAGCCGTCTCCTTGGAGCGCAGATGATAGAATGGCCGTAACAAAACTCATCGAGTCCGCTAATTCCAAGCCTCTCGTTGATGTGATCTTGGGATGACTTTGTTTTGTGCTTACACTTGGTTGGTGAGAAGTGCCTAGCTCCAGGGTTCCATATATAAATGGATGTACACAGGTGCTATCTTGACATTTTGTCGGTGCGGGCATCTTTGCCTTGTACATTTGGTTACTACTATATCTTTGTGAACTTCCTCTATGTTATGGAGCTCATTGCCTTGCAAACGGATTTGACAGATACAACCCAGCAGCAAAGACAGGCTTCAGCCCTTGAGCACACCGGCACTATTCTTTAATTAGCTAGCGTCAGTGTGTCACGGCCTATGCGGTGCTCTTCTGTCAAAACATAATGAACGACTCAAACTACCAAGTTCTGGTTTCTTCCTCCAAACATAGTTTCGCCCCGCTATATTAATATAGCAACCACACTGATATAATAGTTCAAAACTAAAGAAATGCGGGGGCAACAACAAAACATGCCAAAAAGGAAAAGAAATGGAAACAAAGGTGAAACGCCAAGACAAGGAAGACCCTCGATCGTTGCGCCCTCCGTCTATGTCCCACCATGCTCCAAGCACTCCGAGGCACCCCTACCAAGCAACACTTTCAAGAAGGGAAATGCCGTCGACACAGTGCTGCTACCCGGACCTGACCGGTCCTAGGGTTTTCCTCGGTACGCAGAGTGCAGTGAACATGGTATTCCCACGACTCCCTCCAGGAAGGAATGGTACCACACAAAGGCGGCACCGCGCCAGGGCCGAACAATCTGACAGGGATTTCTCCCGCCCCGTCCACAAAAACCCCTGCAAACTCGAAGCACCACCACCTAGCTTCGCCACCCACGAGTATGTGCCACCATGATCTTGTAGCCGCCATCATCAGACGCTTCCCGACACTAGCATGCAGTATGGACAGCGAAGGCACACGACATAAACGGGGCAAGGAACAACAGCCTCGCAACCACGCGGGAGGAACCCACCTCCACCGACGAGAGGCAGTCATTGGCCGGACATAGCAGCAGGAGCACACCAGGCCCCGTTAGGTCCGGCTAGGCCCAGATGGACCCGTGAAACTTCGGCCGCCATGCTGCAATAAGTTGGTTGAGTCGCCATCCCAGACCCCGCCACATCATCACATCCGCCACCGGGACGCCTAGCTATCGCAGAACCCTGCCCGCCAGAGCCCATCTAGGGCTAGCTCTTGCAACCGTGCGTCACCGTGGAGAGGCCGCACTACCGCCAGTGTCGCCCGACCGTGCCGAACTTGTGCCGCCCAAGCAGTACCGCCGCCATGTAGGGGGAGGCCCCCGACCCGTCCTCCACGACGCGGGGAGAGGACAGCCACCATTGGCGTCGCCCGGCGACCTCTGCCGGCGGCGACGACGGGAGAAGCTTTAGGGGAGAGGGCGGCGACCGACTGGGTGGGGGGAGCCCCATCGCCCTCGCGGCGGGGGGGAGGGGGGAGGAGAGGGGCGACAGGGTCGGGTTTTTCCCCTCCAATATGGATGTAATTGGTAGCCTACAAATACTAATGGTACCATAAGAGCATCTCTACCGGCGCCCCCCAAATAGTCACCGGTAGGGGCGCCGACACTTCCGTATGGGGGGCGCCGGCAGAGCATCCTCTATTTGGGGGAGCTGCTTCCACATCGGCTCCCCCAGACCGGCGGCCCCGATATATTTTGAAATTTAAAATGATATTTAAAAACCAAAATTCATACGAAATTCGTACAAAATGTATACAAAAGTAACTCCAATTTAAACCTAAATAAAACTTAAACTTCATCCTAAACTAATGGCCGTCGGTTAAGACGCGCGACGGGCCTGCCTCGTCGTCGTTCTTCGCCGTTGCCTCCTGCGTCCGTGCCCGCTTCTCGTCCCATGCTTCGCGCATCTGTCGGTGGAGCATGGCGGCCGGCGTCGCAGGAGCTTGCCGGCGGCGCTGTCCCCGCGTTTCCAGCCTTTGCCGAGAAGCCTCGATCTCGGCGCGCCTCGCCTGCTCGCGGGTGAACGCCTCATAATGGTGATGAGCGTTGAGCTCTGATACGTCCCAAACGTATCTATAATTTCTTATGTTCCATGCTACTTTTATGATGATACTCACATGTTTTATACACACTTTATGTCATTATTATGCATTTTCTGGCACTAACCTATTGACGAGATGCCGAAGAGCCGATTCTTTGTTTCTGCTGTTTTTGGTTTCAGAAATCCTACAAAGAAAATATTCTCGGAATTGGACGAAATCAACGCCCAGGGTCTTATTTTTCCACGAAGCTTCCAGAAGACCGAAAGGATTACGAAGTGGGGCGACGAGGCGCCGACACCACAGGGCCGCGCGGCCAAGGGTGGGGCCACGCCGCCCTATGGTGTGGGGCCCTCGTGCCTCCACCAACCCTACCCTTCCGCCTACTTAAAGCCTTCGTCGCGAAAACCCCAGGACCGAGAACCACGATACGGAAAACCTTCCAGAGACGCCGCCGCCGCCAATCCCATCTCGGGGGATTCAGGAGATCGCCTCCGGTACCCTGCCGGAGAGGGGAATCATCTCCCGGAGGACTCTTCATCACCATGATCGCCTCCGGATTGATGTGTGAGTAGTTCACCCCTGGACTATGGATCCATAGCAGTAACTAGATGGTTGTCTTCTCCTCATTGTGCTATCATGTTAGATCTTGTGAGCTGCCTATCATGATCAAGATCATCTATTTGTAATGCTACATGTTGTGTTTGTTGGGATCCGATGAATATGGAATACTATGTCAAGTTGATTATCAATCTATCATATATGTGTTGTTTATGTTCTTGCATGCTCTCCGTTGCTAGTAGAGGCTCTGGCCAAGTTGATACTTGTAACTCCAAGAGGGAGTATTTATGCTCGATAGTGGGTTCATGCCTCCATTGAATCTGGGACAGTGACAGAAAGTTCGAAGGTTGTGGATGTGTTGTTGCCACTAGGGATAAAACATCAATGCTTTGTCTAAGGATATTTGTGTTGATTACATTACGCACCATACTTAATGCAATTGTCTGTTGTTTGCAACTTAATACTGGAAGGGGTTCGGATGATAACCTGAAGGTGGACATTTTAGGCATAGATGCATGCTGGATAGCGGTCTATGTACTTTGTCGTAATGCCCTGATTAAATCTCATAGTAGTCATCGTGATATATGTATGTGCATTGTTATGCCTTCTCTATTTGTCAATTGCCCAACTGTAATTTGTTCACCCAACATGCTTTATCTTATGGGAGAGACACCACTAGTGAACTGTGGACCCCGGTCCATTCTTTTACATCTAAAATACAATCTACTGCAAACTCTGTTCTTTACTGTTCTTCGCAAACAAACATCATCTTCCACACTATACATCTAATCCTTTGTTTACAGCAAGCCGGTGAGATTGACAACCTCACTGTTACGTTGGGGCAAAGTACTTTGATTGTGTTGTGCAGGTTCCACGTTGGCGCCGGAATCCCTGGTGTTGCGCCGCACTACACTCCGCCACCAACAACCTTCACGTGTTCCTTGACTCCTACTAGTTCGATAACCTTGGTTTCTTACTGAGGGAAAACTTGTCGTTGTACGCATCACACCTTCCTCTTGGGGTTCCCAACGGACGTGTGTCTTACACGCCATCAAGACAGTTTTCTGGCGCCGTTGCCGGGGAGATCAAGACACTCAGCAAGGGGAGTCTCCCACATCCAATCTCTTTACTTTGTTTTTGTCTTGCTTTACTTTACTTTATTTACTGCTTTGTTTGCTCTTTATATCAAAAACACAAAAAAATTAGTTGCTAGATTTACTTTATTTACTGTCTTGCTTGCATTCTCTATATCGAAAACACAAAAAAATTAGTTACTTGCATTTACTTTATTTAGTTTGCTTTATTTACTACTGCTAAAATGAATACTCCTAAAAATACTAAGTTGTGTGACTTCACTAGCACAAATAATAATAATTTCCTATGCACACCTATTGCTCCACCTGCTACTACAGCGGAATTTTTTGAAATTATACCTGCTTTACTAAATCTTGTTTTGAGAGAGCAATTTTCTAGTGTTAGTTCTGATGATGCTGCTGCCCATCTTAATAATTTTGTTGAACTTTGTGAGATACAAAAGTATAAGGATGTAGATGGTGACATTATAAAACTGAAATTGTTTCCTTTCTCCTTAAGAGGAAGAGCTAAAGATTGGTTGCTATCTTTGCCTAAGAATAGTATTGATTCATGGTCTAAATGTAAAGATGCTTTCATTGGTAGATATTATCCTCCCACTAAAATTATATCTTTGAGAAGTAGCATAATGAATTTTAAGCAATTGGATAGTGAACATGTTGCTCAAGCATGGGAGAGAATGAAATCTTTGGTGAAAAATTGCCCTACCCATGGACTAACTACTTGGATGATCATTCAAACCTTTTATGCAGGACTAAATTTTTCTTCGCGGAACCTATTGGATTCAGCTGTTGGAGGTACTTTTATGTCCATCACCTTAGGCACGGCAACAAAGCTTCTTGATAATATGATGATCAATTACTCTGAATGGCACACTGAAACGGCTCCACAAGGTAAGAAGGTAAATTCTGTTGAAGAAACCTCCTTCTTGAGTGATAAGATTGATGTTATTATGTCTATGCTTATGAATGGTAGATCTAATGTTGATCCTAATAATGTTCCTTTAGCTTCATTGGTTGCCCAAGAAGAACATGTTGATGTGAGCTTCATTAAAAATAATAACTTCAACAACAATGCTTATAGGAATAATTCTGGTAACAACTATAGGCCATATCCTTCTAATAATGGTATTGGTTATGGTAATTCTTATGGTAATTCTTACAACAATAATAGGAGTGTACCCCTGGTCTTGAAGCCATGCTTAAAGAATTTATTAGTACACAAACTGCTTTTAACAAATCTGTTGAGGAAAAGCTTGGTAAAATTGATATTCTTGCTTCTAAGGTTGATAGTCTTGCCTTTGATGTTGATCTTTTAAAATTGAAAGTTATGCCTAATGAAGATAAAGATAATAAAATTGTTACTATAGAAAATTCCATCCAAGTTCGAATTAATGAAAATATTAGATTGATGGCTGAATTGCATGCTAGGTGGGAAAGAGAAGAAAACGAAAAACTTGCTAAAGAGAATAATGTAGCTAAAGTTTGGACTATTACCACCACTAGTAATGATGATGTTTCACATGTTGCTACACCTCCTACTATCAATGGTAAAATAATTGGTGTTGGCAATGTTTCTACTCCTAGTGCAAAGCGTGCAAAACTGCCTGAAACTGCTGAAACTGATAAAACTGCTGAAATTTTTCAAAATATTGGGGACAATGATCCCATTGCTGTAGATCATAATGGTTTAGATTTTGATGATTGTCATATCTCTGAAGTTATTAATTTCTTACAAAAACTTGCTAAAAGTCCCAATGCTAGTGCTATAAATTTGGCCTTTACAAAACATATTACAAATGCTCTCATAAAAGCTAGAGAAGATAAACTAAAACTTGAGACTTCTATTCCTAGGAAGTTAGAAGATGGTTGGGAGCCCATCATTAAGATGAAGGTCAATGATTTTGATTGTAATGCTTTATGTGATCTTGGTGCAAGTATTTCTGTTATGCCTAAGAAAATCTATGATATGCTTGACATGCCACCATTGAAAAATTGTTATCTGGATGTTAATCTTGCTGATAATGCTATAAAGAAACCTTTGGGGAGGATTTATAATGTTCGCATTATGGTTAACAATTACCTTATCCCCGTTGATTTTGTTGTCTTGGCTATTGAATGCAATGCATCTTGTCCCATTATATTGGGAAGACCTTTTCTTCGAACAGTTGGTGCTACTGTTGATATGAAGGAAGGTAATATTAAGTATCAATTTCCTCTCAAGAAAGGTATGGAACACTTCCCTAGAAAGAGAATGAAGTTACCTTATAATTCTATTATTAGAACAAGTTATGATGTTGATGCTTCATCTCTTGATAATACTTGATTCACACTTTCTGCGCCTAGCTGAAAGGCGTTAAAGAAAAGCGCTTATGGGAGACAACCCATTATTTTACTTCTGCACTTTTGTTTTATATTTGAGTCTTGGAAGTTGTTACTACTGTAGCAACCTCTCCTTATCTTTATTTTATTGCATTGTTGTGCCAAGTAAAGTCTTTGATAGTAAAGTCAATACTAGATTTGGATTACTGCGCAGTGATGTCTACGGGTGCTTCTATTCTTGTAGACAGTGTTGGGCCTCCAAGAGCAGAGGTTTGTAGAACAACAGCAGTTTTCCCTTAAGTGGATCTGTAGGATAACGTTGCATAGAAAACAAAAAATTTCCTACCGCGAACACGAAATCCAAGCCAAGATGCAATCTAGAAGACGGTAGCAACGAGGGGATTATCGAGTCTCACCCTTGAAGAGATTCCAAAGCCTACAAGATGAGGCTCTTGTTGCTGCGGTAGACGTTCACTGCCGCTTGCAAAAGCGCGTAGAAGATCTTGATCACGGCGCCACGAACGGGCAGCACCTCCGTACTCGGTCACACGTTCGGTTGTTGATGAAGACGACGTCCACCTCCCCGTTCCAGCGGGCAGCGGAAGTAGTAGCTCCTCTTGAATCCGACAGCACGACGGCGTGGTGTCGGTGATGGTGGAGAAGTCCGGCGGAGCTTCGCTAAGCGTGCGGGACGTGGTGGAGGAGAGAGGCCGCTAGGGTTTGGGGAGAGGGGGGCGCCGGCCACTAAGGGGTGCGGCCACCTTGGTGGTTCTTTTGTGGCCGGCCCCCTCCCCTTGGCCCCTCATTATATAGGTGGAACCCCAAGTGTTGGTCTCCAAGTCTTCGAATAAGACCCGAACCAAAAACCTTCCATATGGTGGGAAAACCTACCCAAGCTAGGACTCCCACTAGAGGTGGGGGTTCCACCTCCCATATGGGGGGGGTGGCCGGCCCCCTAAGGGGGAGTCCACTTGGGACTCCTCCCCCACTAGGGTTGGCCGGCCATGGAGGTGGAGTCCCATGTGGACTCCACCTTCCTTGGTGGTTTCTTCCGGACTTTTCTAGAACCTTCTAGAACCTTCCATAGAACCTTCCGCATCATTTTAATTCACATAAAATGACATCCTATATATGAATCTTATTCTCCGGACCATTCCGGAACTCCTCGTGATGTCCGGGATCTTATCCGGGACTCCGAACAAATATTCGAACTCCATTCCATATTCAAGTTCTACCATTTCAACATCCAACTTTAAGTGTGTCACCCTACGGTTCGTGAACTATGCGGACATGGTTGAGTACTCATTCCGACCAATAACCAATAGCGGGATCTGGAGATCCATAATGGCTCCCACATATTCAATGATGACTTTAGTGATCGAATGAACCATTCACATACAATACCAATTCCCTTTGTCACGCGATATTTTACTTGTCCGAGGTTTGATCTTCGGTATCACTCTATACCTTGTTCAACCTCGTTTCCTGACAAGTACTCTTTACTCGTACCGTGGTATGTGGTCTCTTATGAACTTATTCATATGCTTGCAAGACATTTAGACGACATTCCACCGAGAGGGCCCAGAGTATATCTATCCGTCATCGGGATGGACAAATCCCACTGTTGATCCATATGCCTCAACTCATACTTTCCGGATACTTAATCCCACCTTTATAACCACCCATTTACGCAGTGGCGTTTGGTGTAATCAAAGTACCTTTCCGGTATAAGTGATTTACATGATCTCATGGTCATAAGGACTAGGTAACTATGTATCGAAAGCTTATAGCAAATAACTTAATGACGAGATCTTATGCTACGCTTAATTGGGTGTGTCCATTACATCATTCATATAATGATATAACCTTGTTATTAATAACATCCAATGTTCATGATTATGAAACTAATCATCCATTAATCAACAAGCTAGTTTAAGAGGTATACTAGGGACTTCTTGTTGTCTACATATCACACATGTACTAATGTTTCGGTTAATACAATTATAGCATGATATATAAACATTTATCATAAACATAAAGATATATATAATAACTACTTTTATTATTGCCTCTTGGGCATATCTCCAACAGTCTCCCACTTGCACTAGAGTCAATAATCTAGATTACATTGTAAGGTACCTAACACCCATGGCATTCTGGTGTTGGTCATGCTTTGCCCTAGGGAGAGCTTTAGTCAACGGATCAGTGTGTACTTTGCAAATCTTTACTTCTCCATCTTCGATGTACTCGCGAATCGAATGATAACGCAGCTTGATATGCTTCAACCTCTTGTGTGACCTTGGTTCTTGTGCATTGGCGATGGCACCCATGTTGTCACAATAGATGACTAGTGGGTCCAATGCACTAGGAACACCGAGCTCTACAATGAACCTCTTCATCCATACCGCTTCTGATGAAGCCTCTGAAGCCGCTATGTACTCCGATTCTGTTGAGGATTTCGCCACCGTGCACTGCTTCGAGCTTGCCCAGCTTACTGCAGCACCATTCAATATAAACATGTACCCAGACTGTGACTTAGAGTCATCAGGATCAATGTTCCAACTTGCATCGGTGTAACTTGTTACAACGAGCTCTTGGTCACCTCCATAACAAAGAAACATATCCTTAGTTCTTTTCAAGTACTTCAGGATATTCTTGACCGCTGTCCAGTGTTCCATTCCTGGATCACTTTGATATCTGCTAGTCAAACTAACAGCATGTGCTATATCCGGTCTTGTACATAGCATGACATACATGATAGAGCCTACTGCCGAGGCATAGGGGATCTGACTCATCCTTTCTCTTTCTTCTGCCGTAGCCGGACCTTGAGTCTTACTCAAGACCTTGCCTGGTAACATAGGTAAGAATCCTTTCTTACTTTCGTCCATTCTAAATTTCTTTAGAATCTTGTCCAGGTATGTACTCTGTGATAGCCCTATTAGATGTCTTGATCTATCTCTATAAATCTTGATGCCTAATATATACGATGCTTCACCAAGGTCTTTCATTGAAAAACTATTATTCAAATAACCCTTTACACTGCTTAATAGTTCTATATCATTCCCAATCAATAATATGTCATCTACATATAATATCAGGAATGCTACGAGCTCCCACTCACTTTCTTGTAAATACGAGGCCTCTCCATGACCTTTGTATAAACCCGAAGTCTTTGATCACCTTATCAAAGCGTCGGTTCCAACTTCTCGATGCTTGCTTCAGTCCATAAATTGAACGCTGAAGTTTGCATACTTTGTCAGCATTTTTAGGATCGACAAAACCTTTGGGTTGTACCATATACAACTCTTCCTCAATGTCTCCATTAAGGAACGCCGTTTTGACATCCATCTGCCAAATCTCATAATCGAAAAATGCAGCTATTGCTAACAAAATCCTTACAGATTTTAGCTTCGCTACAGGTGAGAAAGTCTCATCGTAGTCAACACCTTGAATTTGTCGGAAACCCTTTGCGACAAGTCGAGCTTTATAGACAGTAATATTACCATCAGCATCTGTTTTTCTCTTGAAGATCCATTTATTCTCGACAGCCTTGCGGCTATCAGGTAAGTCTACCAAAGTCCATACTTTGTTATCATACATGGATCCCATTTGATTTCGTGGCTTCTTGCCATTTGTTGGAATCTGGGCTCATCATCGCTTCTTCATACGTCGCAGGGTCTTCATCATTGTTGTCCACAATCATGACATTTAGACAAGGATCATACCGATGCAGGTGGCACGTTCCCTTGTCGATCTGCGAGGTTCGGTAGCTATCTCGTTTGAAGTTTCATGATCATTATCATTAGCTTCCTCTGTTGCCGGTGTAGGCGGCACGGGAACATCTTCGATGCTGCGCTACTCTGATCAACGGCGAGAGATTCTTCAATCTCATCGAGTTCTACTTTTCTTCCAGTCACTTCTTTAGTGAGAAATTCTTTCTCAAGAAAGGTTCCGTTCTTAGCAACAAAGATCTTGCCTTCGGATCTGTGATAGAAGGTGTACCCTATAGTTTCCTTAGGGTATCCTATGAAGACGCATTTCTCCGCTTTGGGTTCTAGCTTGTCCGGTTGTAACTTTTTTACATAGGCTTCGCAACCCCAAACTTTTAGGAATGACAGCTTAGGTTTCTTATTAAACCATAATTCATACGGCGTCGTTTCAACGGATTTTGATGGTGCTCTATTTAAAGTGAATGCGGCTGTCTCTAATGCATAACTCCAAAATGATAAAGGTAAATCAGTAAGAGACATCATAGAACGAACCATATCTAAGAGAGTTCGATTACGACGTTCGGACACACCGTTTCGTTGAGGTGTTCCCGGCGGTGTCAATTGTGAAAGTATTCCGCATTTCTTTAAATGCATGCCAAACTCATAACTCAGATATTCACCTCCACGATCTGATCGTAGAAATTTAATCTTCTTGTTACGTTGATTTTCTACTTCACTTTGGAATTCCTTAAACTTCTCAAAAGTCTCAGATTTATGTTTCATGAAATAGATATACCCATATCTACTCAGATCATCTGTGAATGTTAGAACATAACGATAACCACCGCGCGATGCTATACTCATTGGTCCGCACACATCGGTATGTATGATTTCCAATAAGTCAGTAGCTCGCTCCATAATACCAGAGAATGGAGTCTTAGTCATTTTTCCCATTAGACATGCTTCGCATCTATCAAGTGACTCAAAATCAAGTGATTCAAGTAATCCATCGGTATGGAGTTTCTTCATGCGTTTCACTCCAATATGACCAAGACGACAGTGCCACATATAAGTAGAATTATCATTCAATTTAATTCGCTTAGCATCAATGTTATGTATATGTGTATCACTACTATCGAGATCTAACAAAAATAAGCCATTCTTTTCAGGTGCTCGACCATAAAAGATATTATTCATAAAAATAGAACAACCATTATTCTCAGACTTGAATGAATAACCGTCTTGCATTAAACAAGATCCAGATATAATGTTCATGCTCAACGCGGGTACAAAATAACAATTATTGAGGCTTAAAACTAATCCCGAAGGTAGATGTAGAGGAAGTGTGCCGACAGCGATCACATCGACTTTGGATCCATTTCCAACGCGCATGGTCACTTCATCTTTTAGTAGTCTTCATTTATTCTTTAGTTCTGTTTCGAGTTACAAATATGAGCAACCGAACCGGTATCAAATACCCAGTACTAGTACGAGAACCGGTAAGATAAACATCTATAACATGTATATCAGATATACCTTCTTTCTTCTTCTTGACAAGGCCGCTCTTCGGATCCGCCAAATACTTGGAGCAATTACGCTTCCGGTGTCCCTTCTCCTTGCGATAATAGCACTCAGCATCAGGCTTAGGGCCAGTCTTAGGTTTCACAGGAGGCGTGGCAGCTTTCTTGCCACTCTTCTTGTTCTTGCCTTTAGACTTGCCCTGTTTCTTGAAGCTGGTGGTCTTGTTGACCATCAACACTTGGTGCTCTTTCTTGATCTCAATCTCAGCAGATTTCAGCATGGAGAAGAGTTCAGGTAACTCTTTGTTCATGTTCTGCATATTGTAGTTCATCACAAAGTTCTTGTAACTAGGTGGCAGTGATTGAAGGACACGATTAATCCCCAGTCTATTAGGAATCACTATTCCCAAGTCACTGAGTTTCTTCGCATGCACGGTCATGGCGAGCATGTGCTCACTAACGGAGCTGCCTTCTTCCATCATGCAGCTGAAGAAGTGTTTCGATGCTTCATAGCATTCCACGGCCGCATGAGTCTCAAATATAGTCTTCAACTCATTGATTAACTCATGTGGATCGTGGTGCTCAAAACGTTTTTGAAGATCGGCTTCCAGACTGCATAAGATGGCACACTGAACTTGAGAGTACCGAGTTTTCCGAGTTCCGTAAACAGCTTTTACTTCATCGGTTTCAGTTTCTGCAGGAGGGTCACCTAGCGGTGCATCAAGCACATATTGCAGATTTCCGCCATTGAGGAAAATCCTCACATGACGGAACCAGTCGGTGAAGTTGCTACCGTTGCTCTTAAGCTTTTCTTTCTCTAGGAACTGGTTAAAATTGATTGAGGACGCCATATCTACAACATATTTGCAATAGTTTAGACTAATGTTTATGACAAATTGAGTTCAAATTTTAATTCAATATAATTAAAAACTAGGTGAACTCCCACTCAAAACAATATCCCTCGCTTTGTCTTAGTGATCACACGAACCAAATCCACCACACCAAGTCCGATCATCACGAGACAAGATGTAACTTCAATGGCGAACACTCAAAGTGTTCATCATATCAATCATATGATTCATGCTCTACCTTTCGGTATCACGTGTTCCGAGTGACATGGGCATACCCTTCGGGTACCCATTATTAGTATACCAGGCTCGGCCCAATATGGAGAAGGCACAATATGGAGAGAAGGCCCAACAAGGCAACCCGAAGAAGTAGTCGACTAGGACTCTTGTAAAACCCTAGGCTGGTTGCATATATAAAGCTAGCCAGGGCACCCGAGATAGACAGAGGACAACAGATAAACAGAATAGAGACAACATAGATCCGTCTATGGCGACACCCTGTAAACATACATATGATATTATACTGGATTGCTAGCAGCACGTAGGGATCCTCCACCGAGGGGACCCGAAGCTGGGTACGTCGTGTGCCTAATCTCGTCCCCGGAATCTCCATCGTCGCTCTCCCGAAACCCTAGTCTACAATACGTAGGCATTGCCGAGGTATTCCCTCGTCAATTGGCGCCGTCTGTGGGAATCTGCGACGGCTGGATTTTGTTATCCGGGCGGGATTCCTCATCATGTGATACACAACGGATCTTGGTCGGTGCAAATCAACGCATCGACAGAAGTAGCTTCGTCGCAATACAAGGCGGGTTCTACGCCGACTATGTTTCCCGAAGTGCAAGTCGCCAGATTGGATTCCCGAGTGCAAGTCGCGAGATTGGATTCCTGAAGGTGATTCTCGGCAAAAGATCAAGCCGGCAACACGTCGTAAAAATTCCAAGAAGAGCAGATGCTGGGCAGCCAATGGAAAGCACAAATAGTTTGGCCGATCAGCGAGGACGGCAGCGTTCCAAGCGAAAAGGAATTATCCGGCCAGCAAACCGAGTTGATCAACCCCACGTGACCCTATCCTGATTGGGAGCTTCTTATTTAAGTTTTTTTCTTCTTTTCTCTCATCGACTGATTTACATGGTTCTAACATCCACGCACAAATATCTTTCTTGTCTATGCATGTCTAACCTGGCAACCGAACAATTCAATGGGCTTGGAGAGGATCATCTTCATCATGTGCAGTCACAGTTTTTGAAGACCCGACAGTATATTTGCGTCGCAAATCGGCGCTCCGATTTCATCCGATACAAAAATATCAGGTGCCATATTTCCAGTTAATTACTACTATTAAAATTATTTCGTCAAAGATTCTTTGGCTCGTACTATTATTTGTGTGCAAGATTTTGCGCCACAATATAACTGCAGATTGAAACAAAACTTTGACTGCTCCACACCGCGCCCGTCGCATGGACTTTCTTTGGTGGCGCAATTATTTTGACCGCGCCCGCTGCATGGATTATCTTTGGTGGCGCAATTATTTTGACCGCACCCGCCATATGGACTATTTCTGCCGCGCAACTACCTCGACTACGTCTTCTTCATCAGCCGCGCCGGCCATACGTCTGGCAGCTACATCAACTATTTTTTGCTGGGCGATTAATTCGACTCCATCCACCATGCGACCTACTTTCACGTCGACTCCGTCCCACTTGATAAAAAAGCTAAGTGTTCCTTTCCCGAGTGTTAATTATTATTTACTTTCGCCACACCAGAATACTCGGGGGCTGCGTCATTACAATATTATAGCAAATACACCCAAACACTGAGGGATGCGCCATTACTTCATTCCCATAAATATATTCTATTACTTGGCGAATTTCTTTTCTTCGGCTCTGGATGCATCTTCCTCGGCTCAATGGATTTATCTTCTTCAGTTGAATGAGTTTATCTTCTTCGGCTCAATGAATTTATCTTCTTCGGCTCCTGGATTTAATTTCTTCGGCTTCTTTGGATTTATCTTCTTCGGGTTATCATTGGTTTCCTCTAAATATAATACTACCCGCCGGATTTCTGGGTCAGTGGATTTATAATCGATGATTATTACTGGATTTATTTCTTCGGGTCAGTGAATTTATTCGGGTTCATCTATATGGTTATTACTGGCTTACTCTTATACAATTCTACCCGACGCGTTTCCGGGTCAATGGACTCATCTTCTATGGTTATTACTGGAACTATTTTCTTCGGGTCTATGGATTCATCCTCTATAATATCAACGGATTCATCTTCTGTGGTTATTCTTTGGATTCTTCGGGTCAATGGATTCATCCTTTATGATATCGACGGATTCATCTTCAATATATGCTCTATATGGCGTAATCTTCAATATGGACTCATCTCAAATACTTCATCTTGGATTCATCTTCATGGACTTATATTATATTATTGACAATGGCTTCATCCTAAATGGCTTCACCTTATATGACGCCACGATTACGTCAACTTCTTTCGACATCATGGATAACACTCGGGGGCTCAACCATGACTTCGCCTCGGGTCGCAACTGCGACACAACATCTAAGTAACAATCATGACATCACCCCAGCAGCTCTCGGGGGCTTGGATATTTTTTCATCAATAATATGGCGGCATCTACTTTCGTTATTTGGTGGTTTTTACTTCGGCTCAACTTCTTCTCGGCACTCGAAGACTTCATCGCATCAACTCCGTCGTGCGTAATAAGCTAAGTGTTCCTTTATTTCACATAAAGTTGATTATCATTTACTTTTGCCGCACCCGATGCTCGGGGGCTGCGCGGCGTATATGCACTTTACATATCATCGAATCTGAGCATCTGACACCGCATGCGAAAAAGAGAGTCAAGGAAAAGATAGAAAATGTTTGTTTATTTTTGCAGGAGAAAGCAAAATTCAAAGTATATAAGAGAGAACCCGAAGAAATTGTCTACAGGGAGAACTCGACAAAATTGTCTTCAAGAAAGAGCAGGACCCGAAAAATTATCCTCAAAAAGGTCCCGACAAATTATCCTCAAAGAGTACCCGACGAATCTTCTTCAGGGAGGAACCCGACAAAATCAAAAGCGTACCCGACGAAATCTTCTTCAGGGAGGAACCCGACGAAATCAAAAGAGTACACGACAAAATCTTCTTCAAGGATGAACCCGACGAAATCTTGGGAGAACCCGACGAAATTTTATTCAAGGAGAACACGAAGAATTTTCCTCAGGGAGGTCCCGAAGAATTTTCCTTAGGAAGGACCCGAAGAATTTTCCTCAGGGAGGTCCCGAAGAATTTTCCTCAGGGAGGTCCCGAAGAATTTTCCTCAGGGAGGTCCCGAAGAATTGTCCTCAAGGAGGACCCGAAGAAATTTTCCTGAAGGAGGAACTCGACGAAATAATCATCAAGGAGGAACCCCCCCCCCCCCCCCCAAAAAAAAAAAAAAGAGAGAGAGAAGAGGATAGACAAATTTTCGGGTCCATGTCTGTACATGCTAGGCTCGTCAAGGCCACCTTAGTATCCGCATGTGCAAAACTGGCTTGCACCCGTTGTATGCACTTGTTGATTCTATCACACCCGATCATCACGAGATGCTTCGAAACGACAAGTCTTGGCAACGGTGCTACTAAGGATGAACACTTTATTATCTTGAGATTTTAGTGAGAGGGATCATCTTATAATGCTACCGTCGCGATCTAAGCAAAATAAGATGCATAAAAGGATTAACATCACATGCAGTTCATATGTGATATGATATGGCCCTTTTGTCTTTGCGCCTTTGATCTTCATCTCCAAAGCACGGACATGATCTCCATCATCTTCGGGCATGATCTCCATCATCGTCGGCGTAGCGCCAAGGTCAATGGCGCCGTCTTCATGATTGTCCTCCATGTAGCAACTATTACAACTACTTTGAAATACTACTCAACATGAAATTTAAAGACAACCATAAGGCTCCTGCCGGTTGCCACAATACAATAATGATCATCTCATACAAAGTCATCATCACATTATGGCCATATCACATCACCAAACCCTGCAAAAACAAGTTAGGCGTTCTCTAATTTGGTTTGCATATTTTACGTGGTTTAGGGTTTTCGAGTGAGATCCAATCTACCTACGAACATGAACCACAACGGTGATACTAGTGTTGTCAATAGAAGAGTAAATTGAATCTTCACTATAGTAGGAGAGACAGACACCCGCAAAGCCACTTATGCAATACAAGTTGCATGTCGAGCGTGGAGCAAATCTCATGAACGCGGTCATGTAAAGTTAGCCCGAGCCGCTTCATCCCACTATGCCACAAAGATGCAAAGTACTCAACTAAAGATAACAAAAGCATCAACGCCCACAAACCATTGTGTTCTACTCGTGCAACCATCTATGCATAGACACGGCTCTGATACCACTGTAGGATAACGTTGCATAGAAAACAAAAATTTTCCTACCGCGAACACGAAATCCAAGCCAAGATGCAATCTAGAAGACGGTAGCAACGAGGGGATTATCGAGTCTCACCCTTGAAGAGATTCCAAAGCCTACAAGATGAGGCTCTTCTTGCTGCGGTAGACGTTCACTTGCCGCTTGCAAAAGCGCGTAGAAGATCTTGATCACGGCGCCACGAACGGGCAGCACCTCCGTACTCGGTCACACGTTCGGTTGTTGATGAAGACGACGTCCACCTCCCCGTTCCAGCGGGCAGCGGAAGTAGTAGCTCCTCTTGAATCCGACAGCACGATGGCGTGGTGTCGGTGATGGTGGAGAAGTCCGGCGGAGCTTCGCTAAGCGTGCGGGACGTGGTGGAGGAGAGAGGCCGCTAGGGTTTGGGGAGAGGGGGGCGCCGGCCACTAAGGGGTGCGGCCACCTTGGTGGTTCTTTTGTGGCCGGCCCCCTCCCCTTGTCCCCTCATTATATAGGTGGAACCCCAAGTGTTGGTCTCCAAGTCTTCGAATAAGACCCGAACCAAAAACCTTCCATATGGTGGGAAAACCTACCCAAGCTAGGACTCCCACTAGAGGTGGGGGTTCCACCTCCCATATGGGGGGGGGGGTGGCCGGCCCCCTAAGGGGGAGTCCACTTGGGACTCCTCCCCCACTAGGGTTGGCCGGCCATGGAGGTGGAGTCCCATGTGGACTCCACCTTCCTTGGTGGTTTCTTCCGGACTTTTCTAGAACCTTCTAGAACCTTCCATAGAACCTTCCGCATCATTTTAATTCACATAAAATGACATCCTATATATGAATCTTATTCTCCGGACCATTCCGGAACTCCTCGTGATGTCCGGGATCTTATCCGGGACTCCGAACAAATATTCGAACTCCATTCCATATTCAAGTTCTACCATTTCAACATCCAACTTTAAGTGTGTCACCCTACGGTTCGTGAACTATGCGGACATGGTTGAGTACTCATTCCGACCAATAACCAATAGCGGGATCTGGAGATCCATAATGGCTCCCACATATTCAACGATGACTTTAGTGATCAAATGAACCATTCACATACAATACCAATTCCCTTTGTCACGCGATATTTTACTTGTCCGAGGTTTGATCTTCGGTATCACTCTATACCTTGTTCAACCTCGTTTCCTGACAAGTACTCTTTACTCGTACCGTGGTATGTGGTCTCTTATGAACTTATTCATATGCTTGCAAGACATTTAGACGACATTCCACCGAGAGGGCCCAGAGTATATCTATCCGTCATCGGGATGGACAAATCCCACTGTTGATCCATATGCCTCAACTCATACTTTCCGGATACTTAATCCCACCTTTATAACCACCCATTTACGCAGTGGCGTTTGGTGTAATCAAAGTACCTTTCCGGTATAAGTGATTTACATGATCTCATGGTCATAAGGACTAGGTAACTATGTATCGAAAGCTTATAGCAAATAACTTAATGACGAGTTCTTATGCTACGCTTAATTGGGTTTGTCCATTACATCATTCATATAATGATATAACCTTGTTATTAATAACATCCAATGTTCATGATTATGAAACTAATCATCCATTAATCAACAAGCTAGTTTAAGAGGCATACTAGGGACTTCTTGTTGTCTACATATCACACATGTACTAATGTTTCGGTTAATACAATTATAGCATGATATATAAACATTTATCATAAACATAAAGATATATATAATAACTACTTTTATTATTGCCTCTTGGGCATATCTCCAACAGGATCACCCAAGGTTTATCGAACTCAGGGAGGAAGAGGTCAAAGATATCCCTCTCAAGCAACCCTGCAACCACAAGGCAAGAAGTCTCTTGTGTCCCCAACACACCTAATAGGTGCACTAGTTCGGCGAAGAGATAGTGAGATGCAAGTAATATGGATGAGTATGAGTGGTAATAGCAATCTGAATAAAATATGGCAGCGAGTAAACATGCAACAAAACAGTAAACAAACGGAGATTCGATGCTTGGAAGCAAGGCCCAGGGATCCTGCTTTCACTAGTGGACACTCTCAACAATGATCACATAATAGAACCACTCTACACCCTCTTGTTGGATGATGAACACCGCTAACTGTGTAGGATTACACGAACCCTCAATGCCGGAGTTAACAAGCTCCACAATATTCAATGTTCATATTTAAATAACCTTAGAGTGCAAGATAGATCAACACAATTATACCGAGAACTAACATAGCATGCACACTGTCAGCATCACACTATGAAGGAGGCATAGATCACATCAATACTATCATAGTAATAATTAACTCCATAACTGATACGCGTACAACACGCGTCCGTTGGGAACCCCAAGAGGAAGGTGTGATGCGTACAGCAGCAAGTTTTCCCTCAGTATGAAACCAAGGTTTATCGAACCAGTAGGAGCCAAGAAGCACGTTGAAGGTTGATGGCGGCGGGATGTAGTGCGGCGCAACACCAGAGATTCCGGCGCCAACGTGGAACCTGCACAACACAACCAAAGTACTTTGCCCCAACGAAACAGTGAGGTTGTCAATCTCACCGGCTTGCTGTAACAAAGGATTAGATGTATAGTGTGGATGATGATTGTTTGCGAAACAAGAGAACAAAGATTGCAGTAGATTGTATTTCAGTAAAGAGAATTGGACCGGGGTCCACATTTCACTAGAGGTGTCTCTCCCATAAGATAAACAACATGTTGGGTGAACATATTACAGTTGGGCAATTGACAAATAGAGAGGGCATGACCATGCACATACATATTATGATGAGTATTGTGAGATTTAATTGGGCATTACGACAAAGTACATAGACCGCTATCCAGCATGCATCTATGCCTAAAAGTCCACCTTCAGGTTATCATCCGAACCCCCTCCAGTATTAAGTTGCTAACAACAGACAATTGCATTAAGTATTGCGCGTAATGTAATCAGTGACTACATCCTTGAACATAGCACCAATGTTTTATCCCTAGTGGCAACAGCACATCCGTAACCTTAGTGGTTCTTGTCACTCCTCCAGATTCACGGAGACATGAACCCACTATCGTGCATAAATACTCCCTCTTGGAGTTACTAGCATCAACTTGGCCAGATCATCTACTAATAACGGAGAGCATGCAAGATCATAAACAACACATAGACATAACTTTGATAATCAACATAACAAGTATTCTCTATTCATCGGATCCCAACAAACACAACATATAGAATTACAGATAGATGATCTTGATCATGTTAGTGTAGGATAACGTTGCATAGAAAACAAAAAATTTCCTACCGCGAACACGCAATCCAAGCCAAGATGCAATCTAGAAGACGGTAGCAACGAGGGGTTATCGAGTCTCACCCTTGAAGAGATTCCAAAGCCTACAAGATGAGGCTCTTGTTGCTGCGGTAGACATTCACTTGCCGCTTGCAAAAGCGCGTAGAAGATCTTGATCACGATCGCTTCCGGCGCCACGAACGGGCAGCACCTCCGTACTCGGTCACACGTTCGGTTGTTGATGAAGACGACGTCCACCTCCCCGTTCCAGTGGGCAGCGGAAGTAGTAGCTCCTCTTGAATCCAACAGGACGACGGCGTGGTGTCGGTGGTGGTGGAGAAATCCGGCGGAGCTTCGCTTAAGCGTGCGGGATGTGGTGGAGGAGAGAGACCGCTAGGGTTTGGGGAGAGAGGGGGAGGCTAGGGCGCCGGCCAAGGGCAGCCCTAGGTGGTGCGGCCAAGTGTAGGCAGCCCCCTCCCTCTCCTCCTCATTATATAGGTGGAAATCCCCAAGTGTTGGTATCCAAGTCTTCGAATAAGACCCCAACAATGAAACCTCCCATATGTAGGAAAACCTACCCAAGGTGGGAATCCCACTTGGGGTGGGATTCCCCCTTTCCATGAGGGGGGTTGGCCGGCCACCCTAGGGGAGTCCACCTTGGACTCCTCCCCTTCAGGGTTGGCTGGCCATGCAAGGTGGAGTCCCTCCGGGACTCTACTTTCCATGGTGATTTCTTCCGGACTTTTCTAGAACCTTCTAGAACCTGCCATAAATGCACCGGATCATTTCCAAACTTGGAATATGACTTCCTATATATGAATCTTATTCTCTGGACCATTCCGGAACTCCTCGTGATGTCCGGGATCTCATCCGGGACTCCGAACAAATATTCGAACTCCATTCCATATTCAAGTTCTACCATTTCAACATCCAACTTTAAGTGTGTCACCCTACGGTTCGTGAACTATGCGAACATGGTTGAGTACTCACTCCGACCAATAACCAATAGCGGGATCTGGAGATCCATAATGGCTCCCACATATTCAACGATGACTTTAGTGATCGAATGAACCATTCACATACGATACCAATTCCCTTTGTCACGCGATATTTTACTTGTCCAAGGTTTGATCATCGGTATCACTCTATACCTTGTTCAACCTCGTCTCCTGACAAGTACTCTTTACTCGTACTGTGGTATGTGGTCTCTTATGAACTTATTCATATGCTTGCAAGACATTAGACGACATTCCACCGAGAGGGCCTAGAGTATATCTATGAAGGATAACGTTGCATAGAAAACAAAAATTTTCCTACCGCGAACATGAAATCCAAGCCAAGATGCAATCTAGAAGATGGTAGCAACGAGGGGATTATCGAGTCTCACCCTTGAAGAGATTCCAAAGCCTACAAGAGTAGGCTCTTGTTGCTGCGGTAGACGTTCACTTGCCGCTTGCAAAAGCGAGTAGAAGATCTTGATCACGATCGCTTCCGGCGCCACGAACGGGCAGCACCTCCGTACTCGGTCACACGTTCGGTTGTTGATGAAGACGACGTCCACCTCCCCGTTCCAGCGGGCAGCGGAAGTAGTAGCTCCTCTTGAATCCGACAGCACGACGGCGTGGTGTCGGTGGTGGTGGAGAAATCCGGCGGAGCTTCGCTTAAGCGTGCGGGATGTGGTGGAGGAGAGAGACCGCTAGGGTTTGGGGAGAGAGGGGGTTGGGCGCCGGCCCTCTAAGGGGTGCGGCCAAGGCTGAGCCAAAGAGTGGCTGCCCCCCTCCCTCTCCTCCTCATTATATAGGTGGAAGCCCCAAGAGTTCTAGTCCAAGTCTTCGAATAAGACCCCAACACTAAAACCTCCCATATGTGGGAAACCTACTCAAGGAGGGAGTCCCACCCAAGGTGGGATTCCCACCTTTCCTTGAGGTGGGTTGGCCGGCCACCCTAGGGGAGTCCACCTTGGACTCCTCCCCTTTAGGGTTGGCTGGTCATGCAAGTGGAGTCTCTTCGGGACTCCACTTTCCAAAGTACCATTCTTCCGGACTTTTCTAGAACATTCTAGAACCTGCCATAAATGCACCGGATCATTTCCAAACTTGGAATATGACTTCCTATATATGAATCTTATTCTCCGGACCATTCCGGAACTCCTCGTGATGTCCGGGATCTCATCCGGGACTCCGAACAAATATTCAAACTCCATTCCATATTCAAGTACTACCATTTCAACATCCAACTTTAAGTGTGTCACCCTACGGTTCGTGAACTATGTGGACATGGTTGAGTACTCACTCCGACCAATAACCAATAGCGGGATCTGGAGATCCATAATGGCTCCCACATATTCAACGATGACTTTAGTGATCGAATGAACCATTCACATACGATACCAATTCCCTTTGTCACACGATATTTTACTTGTCCGAGGTTTGATCTTCGGTATCACTCTATACCTTGTTCAACCTCGTCTCCTGACAAGTACTCTTTACTCGTACCGTGGTATGTGGTCTCTTATGAACTTATTCATATGCTTGCAAGACATTAGACGACATTCCACCGAGAGAGGGCCCAGTATATCTATCCGTCATCGGGATGGACAAATCCCACTGTTGATCCATATGCCTCAACTCATACTTTCCGGATACTTAATCCCACCTTTATAACCACCCATTTACGCAGTGGCGTTTGGTGTAATCAAAGTACCTTTCCAGTATAAGTGATTTACATGATTTCATGGTTATAAGGACTAGGTAACTATGTATCGAAAGCTTATAGCAAAAAACTTAATGACGAGATCTTATGCTACGCTTAATTGGGTGTGTCCATTACATCATTCATACAATGATATAACCTTGTTATTAATAACATCCAATGTTCATGATTATGAAACTAATCATCCATTAATCAACAAGCTAGTTTAAGAGGCATACTAGGGACTTCTTGTTGTCTACATATCACACATGTACTAATGTTTCGGTTAATACAATTATAGCATGATATATAAACATTTATCATAAACATAAAGATATAAATAATAACCACTTTATTATTGCATCTAGGGCATATCTCCTTCAGTCTCCCACTTGCACTAGAGTCAATAATCTAGTTTACATTTGTAAAGATATAACACCTTGGCCTTCTGGTGCTTTATCATGTTTTGCTCACGGGAGAGGTTTTAGTCAACGGATCTGACACGCTCAGAAACGTATGTATTTTGTAATTCATTTGCGTCTCAACGCATCACTCATTTCCAAATGAGTTGGCATTAAATATGTTTGATCTTCTGGTGGAACCTTAATTCCGCGGTCTGAAATATGTCACTAATATTGTCACATACAATATAGCTTCAAAGTTCTGACACTATCGGAACTACACCAAGTTCTCAAAGAACTTCTTGACTCAACATCCTCAGTCATTTGTTAAAACAATGACATACTCTGCCTTCGTTTGTAGAATCCGTCACAATATTTAGAACTCTTCTAAATCTAGCATAGACAACTTCTAGCTCATTGTGCTACCTTTTAAACAACACTCAGTCTAATGTGAGATTGAAATTATATTTTATATTTGACAAAAACAATATTGGTGTAACACCTTACAACGATTTGTTTGTCATTTCATCATACAAATATATATATATATATATCCTTAGTTCTTCTAAAGTACTCAAGGATATTCTTACTGTTGTCCAATGATCATCATATGAATCATTCTGGTAAATGCTCATAACACTTTATAGCACATGATATCTGATTGTGTACATATTATTCATGATCTATAATCACTCATGTGTTTTTACTCATTGAGTGTCAGATTCACTCAAGTCTTGTTAAAACTTTAACATGATAAGAACATTTTCTTAATATTTCTATATTGAACTATTTCAATATCCATTCTATGTACTTTGACTTAAACTTATTTTGTGTTTCAATCTATCTTCATAGATCTTGACACTAGATATGTTTCAGTCCATATCCTTTCATTGAAATTAATTTCTCAATGAAACCTTTTAATCAAGTATATAATTACATCATTTATAACCAACTATATGTCACCTACATAAAGTGTAATAAATGTGTCTTAGCGCTCCCACTTAATTTCTTGCAAATGCAAGCCTCTTCATCGTCTCTGATGAAATCAAAAAACTCTTTGACTATTTCATCTGGTGAAGATTCCAACTCCGTGATCCTTACTTCATCCAATTTGAAGTCGTATACCTATCTAGTATTCCACGAACCAGCAAAATTCTTGGTTGTATCTTGTATACACCTTTAATACACACTTCTGATAAGTAATGTATTTTGCCATCCTACTAACATATCTTATAAAAGAAATATGTAGTGATTACTAGAATAATCCACATAGACTATAAGCATTGCTACGAAAGATCTAATCTTATCGTAGTCAACTCTTTGAACTTTGTCGTAAACAACTTTTCGACAAGTTGAGCTTCTTCAAGGATATTTCATCCAAGTCCATATCTTTTCATAGATCCATTTACTTTCAAAAAGTATTCATCTATCTTGGATTTCATGGTGTATAGCCATTTTAACGGAGTCAGGGCCCATCATAACTTCTTTGTTTGTAGTTGGTTTATCATTGTTCAAAATCAATCCTTTGTCCACAAATCATTTATTTGATCACAAAGTAAACCATACCTACAAGGTTCAATATGTGCTTCGATCTCCATGGCTAAAACACTTTGTAGTCATGGGAGCCATGATCGTCGTGGCCGCTTTCGAAACCAATTCCGATGCTGTGCTACTCTGATCATTATGCTCAGGTTCATAAACCTTATCAAATTATATTGTCCTCCCACTCAAATACTTCACTAGAAACAATTTCTCGGAAATAAGAAACATTGACAAACACTTTTGTCTTTGTCTCGTGGGAAGAATTCCCAATTAAATCTCTGGGATAACCAACAAAGACATTCATCCGATTTTGGTTGTAAACTTATTTACTTATGCTATGCATACCAAAATTTAAGAAAAGACTATCAGGTTTCTTACCTATGCCATAACTCGTATGGTGTCATTTCAACGGGTCATGATGATGCTCTATTTAGTGTAAAAGCGGTAGTCACTAAAGCATAATCCACAAAAATATAATGGCGTCATAATATTTTATCTCATCATTAATCCAACAAGGTTTGGATACATATCTTGGATACTATATCATCATTATGATACTCCAAGAAATGTGAGTTGTAGAACAATTTCATAACTCTCTTAGATGTTCGCTAAAACTCGTAATTCAAATATTTCCACCATGATCCAATCATAGATATTTGACTTTTCTATTACGATGATTTCCACTTCATGCTGAAATTTATTTGAATCCATTCAAATGTTTCAAACTTCTTCCTTATTGAATATATTCACATATATATACTCAATTCATTGTTGAAAGTTTTCATGAAGTAGAAGAATCTCCCGCACACAACTATGTCATTGAACCACATACATCATCATGTATGTTTTCACTAAGTTAGTTGCCCGTTCAACTCTTGGCCTATGAACGGTATTTTAGTCATTCTCTTTTAGAAAAGATTTGCAAGCGCCAAATGATTCAAAAATCAAATGACTCCAAAAATCCATTTACATGGAGTTCCTTCATGCGTTTATTTCTAACATGACCTAAATGGCGGTTCCACAAATAAGTGGAATTCAAATCATTTGCCTTATGGCATTTTAGCGTCAGTGTTATGTATGTGTGTTTCACCATTAAGATTTATAATAACTTATCCATCGTACATGGAGTAATGTCATAATTTGAACAACTCATTGTTTTCATTTGACCAGAGCAAAATAACAATTATTAAGTTCTTTATTATAAATCCTAAGGGCTAGATAGAATGCCAACGACGAACATAATAACACTTTATTTTGTTCCAGACGTGCATTCTTATCATATTCCTTGTCAGTCACTTAGGCCATTGTATTCTTGTATTGCGTTGTTTTGTATGACACTTCATACCAACCAATATAGTACTAATACCCAAGAATTTCATAGTGTGACTTAACTAAGAATACAACCATAACATGTATATCATTTATATACACCTGAGCTAGACTTTCTAGTCTTTTCTTTTCTTTTTGCCAAAATATCTTTTGCGGTTTCTCTTTTAGCTTTCCTCATTATTCAGAATAACACATTAACTTCAATAACTTCTCGGTTTGTTGGTCAAATACCAATAACCTTGAGGTTCTTACTTTGAAGTTGATCATCATATGTCAAGTGTTCCAGATTTCACTTATTAGTATCCTTGTAATATGATGAACAATTTCACTCATAATTTTATCCATTGTATCATGATGACTTTAAAGGACCATGTCTGTACATGCTAGGCTCGTAAAGTTTTAACCTTAGTATTCGCATATGCAAATCTGGCTTGCATCCGTGGTATGCACACGTAGAATCTATAACACCCGATCATCACGTGATGCTTCGATACGACGAGTCTTAGCAACGGTGCATACTAAGGATGATAACTTCATGGATATGCGAATATTATTAGTGCCCCAATAGTTGGAGGATTGGGACGCCTTGCGTCTTCAACCTTCGTACACTCCCATAAAACTTATGAGTTTATGTAGTCTCACCAATTTATATTCTATCATCTTGCAATAAGGTCTTAGATATCACATATATCTCATACCTTGATTATTTCTGAAAACTAAATTTTCAGCTCCTTACTTTTCAAACAAATTTGAACTTCAAGTTTCACGGAGACAAGATAACTTTAGGTACTAATTGAAACCATAGCTCTTTGAATAAACAATGTGAGGTTTACTAAAAGTTTGCAATAGGACTTAATCAATTCTTGATTCTTTAACAATACGGTACCAATCCGTAAAGTTTCTTGTCAGATTTTAACAGTATTTCTATCTCAATAACAAGACTAGCGCATGGTAGAAAACGGATGCCAATACTACAAAATTAATTGAAAATACTACTCGGACTATGTTTATGATAATTAGTTCATGTTTTAATCTAATTACTAATGAACTCCCACTTAATACAACATCCCTCATAGTTGTTAAGTGGTACACGATCCACATCCACTACACCAAAACCGATCATCACGTGAGATGATGTAGCTTCAATGGTGAACATCAACATGTTGACCATATCATCCATATGACTCGTGTTCAACCTTTCGGTTTCCGTTGTCCCGAGGCCATGTCTGTACATGCTAGGCTCGTCAAGCAAACCCAAGTATTCCGCGTGTGCAACATGGCTTACACCCGTTGTATATGAACGTTGAATCTATCACATCCGATCATCACGAGATGCTTTGAAACGACGAACTTTGGCAACGGTGCATACGAGGGAAGAACACTTTATTATCTTGATATTAATGTGAGGGATCATCTTATAATGCTACCGTCGTGATCTAAGCAAAATAAGATGCATAAAAGGATTAACATCACATGCAGTTCATATGTGATATGATATGGCCCTTTTGTCTTTGCGCCTTCGATCTTCATCTCCAAAGCACGGACATGATCTCCATCATCAATGGGCATGATCTCCATCATCGTCGGCGTAGCGTCAAGGTTCATGGCGCCGTCTTCATGGTTGTTCACCTCATGTAGCGACTATTACAACTACTTTGAAATACTACTCAACATGAAAATTTAAAGACAACCATAAGGCTCCTGCCGGTTGCCACAATACAATAATGATCATCTCATACATATTCATCATCATATTATGGCCATATCACATCACCAAACCCTGCTAAAACAAGTTAGACGTCTCTAATTTGGTTTGCATATTTTACGTGGTTTAGGGTTTTCGAGTAAGATCTAATCTACCTACGAACATGAACCACAACGGTGATACTAGTGTTGTCAATAGAAGAGTAAATTGAATCTTCACTATAGTAGGAGAGACAGACACCCGCAAAGCCACTTATGCAATACAAGTTGCATGTCGAGCGTGGAGCAAATCTCATGAACGCGGTCATGTAAAGTTAGCCCGAGCCGCTTCATCCCACTATGCCACAAAGATGCAAAGTACTCAAACTAAAGATAACATAAGCATCAACGCCCACAAACCATTGTGTTCTACTCGTGCAACCATCTATGCATAGACACGGCTCTGATACCACTGAAGGATAACGTTGCATAGAAAACAAAAAATTTCCTACCGCGAACACGAAATCCAAGCCAAGATGCAATCTAGAAGATGGTAGCAACGAGGGGATTATCGAGTCTCACCCTTGAAGAGATTCCAAAGCCTACAAGAGTAGGCTCTTGTTGCTGCGGTAGACGTTCACTTGCCGCTTGCAAAAGCGCGTAGAAGATCTTGATCACGATCGCTTCCGGCGCCACGAATGGGCAGCACCTCCGTACTCGGTCACACGTTCGGTTGTTGATGAAGACGACGTCCACCTCCCCGTTCCAGCGGGCAGCGGAAGTAGTAGCTCCTCTTGAATCCGACAGCACGACGGCGTGGTGTCGGTGGTGGTGGAGAAATCCGGCGGAGCTTCGCTTAAGCGTGCGGGATGTGGTGGAGGAGAGAGACCGCTAGGGTTTGGGGAGAGAGGGGGTTGGGCGCCGGCCCTCTAAGGGGTGCGGCCAAGGCTGAGCCAAAGAGTGGCTGCCCCCCTCCCTCTCCTCCTCATTATATAGGTGGAAGCCCCAAGAGTTCTAGTCCAAGTCTTCGAATAAGACCCCAACACTAAAACCTCCCATATGTGGGAAACCTACTCAAGGAGGGAGTCCCACCCAAGGTGGGATTCCCACCTTTCCTTGAGGTGGGTTGGCCGGCCACCCTAGGGGAGTCCACCTTGGACTCCTCCCCTTTAGGGTTGGCTGGTCATGCAAGTGGAGTCTCTTCGGGACTCCACTTTCCAAAGTACCATTCTTCCGGACTTTTCTAGAACATTCTAGAACCTGCCATAAATGCACCGGATCATTTCCAAACTTGGAATATGACTTCCTATATATGAATCTTATTCTCCGGACCATTCCGGAACTCCTCGTGATGTCCGGGATCTCATCCGGGACTCCGAACAAATATTCAAACTCCATTCCATATTCAAGTACTACCATTTCAACATCCAACTTTAAGTGTGTCACCCTACGGTTCGTGAACTATGTGGACATGGTTGAGTACTCACTCCGACCAATAACCAATAGCGGGATCTGGAGATCCATAATGGCTCCCACATATTCAACGATGACTTTAGTGATCGAATGAACCATTCACATACGATACCAATTCCCTTTGTCACACGATATTTTACTTGTCCGAGGTTTGATCTTCGGTATCACTCTATACCTTGTTCAACCTCGTCTCCTGACAAGTACTCTTTACTCGTACCGTGGTATGTGGTCTCTTATGAACTTATTCATATGCTTGCAAGACATTAGACGACATTCCACCGAGAGGGCCCAGAGTATATCTATCCGTCATCGGGATGGACAAATCCCACTGTTGATCCATATGCCTCAACTCATACTTTCCGGATACTTAAACCCACCTTTATAACCACCCATTTACACAGTGGCGTTTGGTGTAATCAAAGTACCTTTCCAGTATAAGTGATTTACATGATCTCATGGTTATAAGGACTAGGTAACTATGTATCGAAAGCTTATAGCAAAAAACTTAATGACGAGATCTTATGCTACGCTTAATTGGGTGTGTCCATTACATCATTCATACAATGATATAACCTTGTTATTAATAACATCCAATGTTCATGATTATGAAACTAATCATCCATTAATCAACAAGCTAGTTTAAGAGGCATACTAGGGACTTCTTGTTGTCTACATATCACACATGTACTAATGTTTCGGTTAATACAATTATAGCATGATATATAAACATTTATCATAAACATAAAGATATAAATAATAACCACTTTATTATTGCATCTAGGGCATATCTCCTTCAATCTATCCGTCATCGGGATGGACAAATCCCACTGTTGATCCATATGCCTCAACTCATACTTTCCGGATACTTAATCCCACCTTTATAACCACTCATTTACGCAGTGGCGTTTGATGTAATCAAAGTACCTTTCCGGTATAAGTGATTTACATGATCTCATGGTCATAAGGACTAGGTAACTATGTATCGAAAGCTTATAGCAAATAATTTAATGACGAGATCTTTATGCTACGCTTAATTGGGTGTGTCCATTACATCATTCATACAACGATATAACCTTGTTATTAATAACATCCAATGTTCATGATTATGAAACTAATCATTCATTAATCAACAAGCTAGTTAAGAGGCATACTAGGGACTTCTTTGTTTGTCTACATATCACACATGTACTAATGTTTCGGTTAATACAATTATAGCATGACATATAAATATTTATCATAAACATAAAGATATAAATAATAACCACTTTATTATTGCCTCTAGGGCATATCTCCTTCAGTCTCCCACTTGCACTAGAGTCAATAATCTAGTTTACATTTGTAAAGATATAACACCTTGGCCTTATGGTGCTTTATCATGTATTGCTCACGGGAGAGGTTTTTAGTCAACGGATCTGACACGCTCAGAAACGTATGTATTTTGTAATTCATTTGCGTCTCAACGCATCACTCATTTCCAAATGAGTCGGCATTTAAATATGTTTGGTCTTCTGGTGGAACCTTAATTCCGCGGTCTGAAATATGTCACTTATATTGTCACACACAATATAGCTTCAAAGTTCTGACTCTGTCGGAACTACACCAAGTTCTCAAAGAACCTCTTGACTTAACATCCTTTGTCATTGTCAAAACAATGACATACTCTGCCTTCTTTTGTAGAATCCGTCACAATATTTAGAACTCTTCTAAATCTAGCATAGACAACTTCTAGCTCATTGTGCTACCTTTTAAACAACACTTAGTCTAATTTGAGATTGAAATTATATTTTATATGACAAAACCAATATCGGTGTAACACCTTACAGCGATTTGTTTGTCATTTCTTCATACAAATATATATATATATATATATATCCTTAGTTCTTCTAAAGTACTCAAGAATATTCTTACTGTCGTCCAATGATCATCATATGAATCATTCTGGTATATGCTCATAACACTTTATAGCACATGATATCTGATTGTGTACATATTATTCGTGATCTATAATCACTCATGTGTTTTTACTCATTGAGTGTCAGATACACTCAAGTCTTGTTAAACCTTCACATGACAAGAACATTTTCTTAATATTTCTATATTGAACTACTTCAATATCCATCATATGTACTTTGACTTAAACTTATTTATGTGTTTCAATCTATCTTCATAGATCTTGACACTAAATTTGTTTCAGTCCATATCCTTTCATTGAAGTTAATTCTCAATGAAACCTTTTAATCAAGTATATAATTACATCATTTATAACCAACTATATGTCACCTACATAAAGTATTATAAATGTGTCTTAGCGCTCCCACTTAATTTCTTGCAAATGCAAGCCTCTTCATCGTCTCTGATGAAATCAAAAACTCTTTGACTATTTCATCTGGTGAAGATTCCAACTCCGTGATACTTACTTCATCCAATTGAAGCTTGTATACCTATCTAGTATTCCACGGACCAGCAAAACTCTTGGTTGTATCTTGTATACATACTTCTGTTAAGTAGTGTATTTTGCCATCCTACTAGCATATCTCATAAAAGAAATATGTAGTGATTACTAGAATAATCCACATAGACTATAAGCATTGCTACGGAAGATCTAATCTTATCGTATTCAACTCTTTGAACTTTGTCGTAAACAATTTTTCGACAAGTCAAGCTTTCTTCAAGGATATTTCATCCAAGTCTATCAATTTCATAGATCCATTTACTTTCATAAAGTATTCATCTATCTTGGATTTCATGGCGCATGGCCATTTTAACGGAGTCAGGGCCCATCATAACTTCTTTGTTTTGTAGTTGGTTTATCATTGTTCAAAATCAATCCTTTGTCCACAAATCATTTATTTGATCACAAAGTAAACCATACCTACAAGGTTCAATATGTACTTCGATCTCCATGGCTAAAACACTTTGTAGTCATGAGAGCCATGATCGTCGTGGCCGCTACCGAAACCAATTCCGATGCTGCGCTACTCTGATCATTATGCTCAGGTTCATAAACCTTATCAAATTATAATGTCCTCCCACTCAAATACTTCACTCGAAACAATTTCTCAGAAATAAGAAACATTGACAAACACTTTTGTCTTTGTCTCGTGGGAAGAATTCCCAATTAAATCTCTGGGATAACCAACAAAGACATTCATCCGATTTTGGTTGACTATTAGGGTTTATACCCATGCCATAACTTGTATGGTGTCATTTCAATGGATCATGATGATGCTCTATTCAGTGTAAAAGCGGTAGTCTCTAAAGCATAATCCACAAAAATATAATGGCATCAATATTTTATCTCATCATTGATCCAACAAGGTTTGGATACATCTCTCGGATACTCCATCATCATTATGATACTCCAAGAAACGTGAGTTGTAGAACAATTTCATAACTCTCTTAGATGTTCGCTAAAACTCGTAATTCAAATATTTCCCCCATGATCCAATCATAGATATTTGACTTTTCTATTACGATGATTTCCACTTCATGCTGAAATTTATGTGAATCCATTCAAATGTTTCAAACTTCTTCCTTATCGAATATATCCACATATATACTCAATTCATTGTTGGAAGTTTTCATGAAGTAGAAGAATCTCCCGCACACAACTATGCCCAGTGAACCACATATATCATCATGTATGTTTCCACTAAGTTAGTTTCACGTTCAACTCTTGGCCTATGAACGGTATTTCAGTCATTCTCTTTAGAAAAGATTTGCAAGCGCCAAACGATTCAAAAATCGAATGACTCCAAAAATCCATTTGCATGGAGTTCCTTCATGCGTTCCTTTCTAACATGACCTAAATGGCGGTTCCACAAATAAGTGGAATTCAAATCATTTGCCTTATGGCATTTTAGCGTCAGTGTTATGTATGTGTGTTTCACCATTAAGATTTATAATAACTTATCCATCGTACATGGAGTAATGTCATAATTTGAACAACTCATTGTTTTTCATTTGACCAGAGCAAAATAACAATTATTAAGTTCTTTATTATAAATTCTAAGGGCTAGATAGGATGCCAACGACGAACATAATAACACTTTATTTTTGTTCCAGAAGTGTATTCCTATCATATTCCTTGTCAGTCACTTAGGCCATTGTATTCTTGTATTGCGTTGTTTTGTATGACACTTCATACCAACCAATATAGTACTAATACCCAAGAATTTCATAGTGTGACCTAACTAGGAATACAACCATAACATGTATATCATATATATACACCTGAGCTAGACTTTCTAGCCTTTTCTTTCTTTCTGCCAAAATATCTTTTGCAGTTTCTCTTTTAGTTTTCCTCATTATTCAGAAAAACACTTTAACATTATTAACTTCTAGGTTTGTTGGTCAAATACCAATAACCTTGAGGTTCTTACTTTAAGTTGATCATCTTATGACAAGTGTTTCAGATTTCACTATTAGTAACTTTGTAATATGATGAACAATTTCACTCATAATTTTATCCATTATATCATGACGACTTTCCGAGACCATGTCTGTACATGCTAGGCTCGTAAAGTTTTAACCTTGGTATTCGCATGTGCAAATCTGGCTTGCACCCATTGTATGCACACGTAGAATCTATCACACCCGATCATCACGTGATGCTTCGAAACGACGAGTCTTAGCAACGGTGCATACTAAGGATGATAACTTCATGGATATGCAAATATTATTAGTGCCCCAATAGTTGGAGGATTGTGACGCCTGGCATCTTCAACCTTCATACATTCCCATAAAACTTATGAGTTTATGTAGTCTCACCAAATTATATTCTATCATCTTGCAATAAGGTCTTAGATATCACATATATCTCATACCTTGATTATTTCTGAAAACTAAATTTTCAGCTCCTTACTTTTCAAACAGATTTGAACTTCAAGTTTCAAGGAGACAAGATAACTTTAGGTACTAATTGAAACCATAGCTCTTTGAATCAACAATGTGAGGTTTACTAAAAGTTTGCAATATAGGACTTAATCAATTCTTGATTCATTAACAATACGGTACCAATCCGTAAAGTTTCTTATCAGATTTTAACAGTATTTCTATCTCAATTACAAGACAAACGCATGGTAGAAAAACGGATGCCAATACTACAAAATTAATTCAAAATACTACTCAGACTATGTTTATGATAAATAGTTCATGTTTTAATCTAATTACTAATGAACTCCCACTTAATACAACATCCCTATTAGTTGTTAAGTGGTACACGATCCACATCCACTACACCAAAACCGATCATCACGTGAGATGATGTAGCTTCAATGGTGAACATCAACATGTTGATCATATCATCCATATGACTTGTGTTCAACCTTTCGGTTTCCGTTGTCCCGAGGCCATGTCTGTACATGCTAGGCTCGTCAAGCAAACCCAAGTATTCCGCGTGTGCAACATGGCTTACACCCGTTGTATGTGAACGTTGAGTCTATCACATCCGATCATCACGAGATGCTTCGAAACGACGAACTGTGCAACGGTGCATACGAGGGGAGAACACTTTATTATCTTGATATTAATGTGAGGGATCATCTTATAATGCTACCGTCGCGATCTAAGCAAAATAAGATGCATAAAGGATTAACATCACATGCAATTCATATGTGATATGATATGGCCCTTTTGTCTTTGCGCCTTCGATCTTTATCTCCAAAGCACGGACATGATCTCCATCATCGTCGGTGTAGCGTCAAGGTTCATGGCGCCGTCTTTATGGTTGTTCACCTCATGTAGCAACTATTACAACTACTTTGAAATACTACTCAACATGAAATTTAAAGACAACCATAAGGCTCCTGCCGGTTGCCACAATACAATAATGATCATCTCATACATATTCATCATCACATTATGGCCATATCACATCACCAAACCCTGCAAAAACAAGTTAGACGTCTCTAATTTGGTTTGCATATTTTACGTGGTTTAGGGTTTTCGAGAGAGATCTAATCTACCTACAAACATGAACCACAACGGTGATACTAATGTTGTCAATAGAAGAGTAAATTGAATCTTCACTATAGTAGGAGAGACAGACACCCGCAAAGCCTCTTATGCAATACAAGTTGCATGTCGAACGAGGAACAAGTCTCATGAACGCGGTCATGTAAAGTTAGTCCGAGCCGCTTCATCCCACTATGCCACAAAGATGCAAAGTACTCAAACTAAAGATAACAAGAGCATCAACGCCCACAAAACCATTGTGTTTTACTCGTGCAACCATCTATGCATAGACACGGCTCTGATACCACTGTAGGATAACGTTGCATAGAAAACAAAAATTTTCCTACCGCGAACACGCAATCCAAGCCAAGATGCAATCTAGAAGACGGTAGCAACGAGGGGTTATCGAGTCTCACCCTTGAAGAGATTCCAAAGCCTACAAGATGAGGCTCTTGTTGCTGCGGTAGACGTTCACTTGCCGCTTGCAAAAGCGCGTAGAAGATCTTGATCACGATCGCTTCCGGCGCCACGAACGGGCAGCACCTCCGTACTCGGTCACACGTTCGGTTGTTGATGAAGACGACGTCCACCTCCCCGTTCCAGCGGGCAGCGGAAGTAGTAGCTCCTCTTGAATCCGACAGCACGACGGCGTGGTGTCGGTGGTGGTGGAGAAATCCGGCGGAGCTTCGCTTAAGCGTGCGGGATGTGGTGGAGGAGAGAGACCGCTAGGGTTTGGGGAGAGAGGGGGAGGCTAGGGCGCCGGCCAAGGGCAGCCCTAGGTGGTGCGGCCAAGTGTAGGCAGCTCCCTCCCTCTCCTCCTCATTATATAGGTGGAAATCCCCAAGTGTTGGTATCCAAGTCTTCAAATAAGACCCCAACAATGAAACCTCCCATATGTAGGAAAACCTACCCAAGGTGGGAATCCCACTTGGGGTGGGATTCCCCCTTTCCATGAGGGGGGTTGGCCGGCCACCCTAGGGGAGTCCACCTTGGACTCCTCCCCTTTAGGGTTGGTTGGCCATGCAAGGTGGAGTCCCTCCGGGACTCTACTTTCCATGGTGATTTCTTCTGGACTTTTCTAGAACCTTCTAGAACCTGCCATAAATGCACCGGATCATTTCCAAACTTGGAATATGACTTCCTATATATGAATCTTATTCTCTGGACCATTCCGGAACTCCTCGTGATGTCCGGGATCTCATCCGGGACTCCGAACAAATATTCGAACTCCATTCCATATTCAAGTTCTACCATTTCAACATCCAACTTTAAGTGTGTCACCCTACGGTTCGTGAACTATGCGGACATGGTTGAGTACTCACTCCGACCAATAACCAATAGAGGGATCTGGAGATCCATAATGGCTCCCACATATTCAACGATGACTTTAGTGATCGAATGAACCATTCACATACGATACCAATTCCCTTTGTCACGCGATATTTTACTTGTCCGAGGTTTGATCATCGGTATCACTCTATACCTTGTTCAACCTCGTCTCCTGACAAGTACTCTTTACTCGTACCGTGGTATGTGGTCTCTTATGAACTTATTCATATGCTTGCAAGACATTAGACGACATTCCACCGAGAGGGCCCAGAGTATATCTATCCGTCATCGGGATGGACAAATCCCACTGTTGATCCATATGCCTCAACTCATACTTTCCGGATACTTAATCCCACCTTTATAACCACCCATTTACGCAGTGGCATTTGATGTAATCAAAGTACCTTTCCGGTATAAGTGATTTACATGATCTCATGGTCATAAGGACTAGGTAACTATGTATCGAAAGCTTATAGCAAATAACTTAATGACGAGATCTTTATGCTACGCTTAATTGGGTGTGTCCATTACATCATTCATACAATGATATAACCTTGTTATTAATAACATCCAATGTTCATGATTATGAAACTAATCATTCATTAATCAACAAGCTAGTTAAGAGGCATACTAGGGACTTCTTTGTTTGTCTACATATCACACATGTACTAATGTTTCGGTTCATACAATTATAGCATGACATATAAACATTTATCATAAACATAAAGATATAAATAATAACCACTTTATTATTGCCTCTAGGGCATATCTCCTTCAGTTAGGCAGCTCACAAGATCCGACAATGAAGCACAATGGGGAGAAGACAACCATCTAGCTACTGCTATGGACCCATAGTCTAGGGGTAGACTACTCACACATCACTCCGGAGGCGACCATGGCGGCGTAGAGTCCTCCGGGAGATGAATCCCCTGTCCGGCAGGGTGCCGGAGGAGATCTCCAGAATCCCCCGAGATGGGATTGGCGGCGGCAGCGTCTCAGTAAGGTTTTCCGTATCATGGCTCTCGGTACTGGGGGTTTCGCGACGGAGGCTTTAAGTAGGCGGAAGGGCAGGTCAGGAGGCGGCACGAGGGGCCCACACCACAGGGCCGCGCAGCCAAGGGGGGGCGCGCCGCCCTAGGGTGTGGCCACCTCGTGGCCCCACTTCGTCTCCTCTCCGGTCTTCTGGAAGCTTCGTGGCAAAATAGGACCCTGGGCGTTGATTTCGTCCAATTCCGAGAATATTTCGTTACTAGGATTTCTGAAACCAAAAATAGCGTAAAACAAAGACATCGGCACTTCGGCATCTTGTTAATAGGTTAGTTCCAGAAAATGCACGAATATGACATAAAGTGTGCATAAAACATGTAGATAACATCAATAATGTGGCATGGAACATAAGAAATTATCGATACGTTGGAGACGTATCAGCATCCCCAAGCTTAGTTATGCTCGTCCCGAGCAGGTAAAACGATAACAAAGATAATTTCTGGAGTGACATGCCATCATAACCTTGATCATACTATTTGTAAAGCATATGTAGCTAATGCAACGATCAAAACAATGTATATGACATGAGTAAACAAGTGAATCATATAGCAAAGACTTTTCATGAATAGTACTTCAAGACAAGCATCAATAAGTCTTGCATAGGAGTTAACTCATAAAGCAATAATTCAAAGTAAAGGTGTTGAAGCAACACAAAGGAAGATTTAGTTTCAGCGGTTGCTTTCAACTCGTAACATGTATATCTCATGGATATTGTCAACATAGAGTAATATAACAAGTGCAATATGCAAATATGTAGGAATCAATGCACAGTTCACACAAGTGTTTGCTTCTTGAGGTGGAGAGAAATGGGTGAACTGACTCAACAATGGAAGTAAAAGAATGGTCCTCCATAGAGGAAAAGCATCGATTGCTATATTTGTGCTAGAGCTTTGATTTTGAAAACATGAAACAATTTTGTCAACGGTAGTAATAAAGCATATGTATCATGTAAATTATATCTTACAAGTTGCAAGCCTCATGCATAGTATACTAATAGTGCCTGCACCTTGTCCTAATTAGCTTGGACTACCGGATCATCACAATGCACATGTTTTAACCAAGTGTCACAAAGGGGTACCTCTATGCCGCCTGTACAAAGGTCTAAGGAGAAAACTCGCATTGGATTTCTCGCTATTGATTATTCTCAACTTAGACATCCATACCGGGACAACATAGACAACAGATAATGGACTCCTCTTTTATGCATAAGCATGTAACAACAATTAGTAATTTTCTCATATGAGATTGAGGATATATGTCCAAAACTGAAACTTCCACCATGGATCATGGCTTTAGTTAGCGGCCCAATGTTCTTCTCTAACAATATGCATGCTTAACCATAAGGTGGTAGATCTCTCTTACTTCAGACAAGACGAACATGCATAGCAACTCACATGATATTCAACAAAGAATAGTTGATGGCGTCCCCAGAAACATGGTTATCGCACAACAAGCAACTTAATAAGAGATAAAGTGCATAAGTACATATTCAATACCACAATAGTTTTTAAACTATTTGTCCCATGAGCTATATATTGCAAAGGTGAATGATGGAATTTTAAAGGTAGCACTCAAGCAATTTACTTTGGAATGGCGGAAAATACCATGTAGTAGGTAGGTATGGTGGACACAAATGGCATAGTGGTTGGCTCAAGGATTTTGGATGCATGAGAAGTAATCCCTCTCGATACAAGGTTTAGGCTAGCAAGGTTATTTGAAACAAACACAAGGATGAACGGTGCAGCAAAACTCACATAAAAGACATATTGTAAACATTATAAGAATCTACACCGTCTTCCTTGTTGTTCAAAACTCAATACTAGAAATTATCTAGACCTTAGAGAGACCAAATATGCAAACCAAATTTTAGCATGCTCTATGTATTTCTTCATTAATGGGTGCAAAGTATATGATGCAAGAGCTTAAACATGAGCACAACAATTGCCAAGTATCACATTACCCAAGACATTTATAGCAATTACTACATGTATCATTTTCCAATTCCAACCATATAACAATTTAACGAAGAAGAAACTTCGCCATGAATACTATGAGTAGAAACTAAGGACATACTTGTCCATATGCTACAGCGGAGCGTGTCTCTCTCCCATAAAGTGAATGCTAGGATCCATTTTTTTCAAACAAAACAAAAACAAAAACAAACTGACGCTCCAAGCAAAGCACATAAGATGTGACGGAATAAAAATATAGTTTCAGGGGAGGAACCTGATAATGTTGTCGATGAAGAAGGGGATGCCTTGGGCATCCCCAAGCTTAGACGCTTGAGTCTTCTTAGAATATGCAGGGGTGAACCACCGGGGCATCCCCAAGCTTAGAGCTTTCACTCTCCTTGATCATATTGCATCATACTCCTCTCTTGATCCTTGAAAACTTCCTCCACACCAAACTCGAAACAACTCATAAGAGGGTTAGTGCACAATAAAAATTAACATGTTCAGAGGTGACACAATCATTCTTAACACTTTTGGACATTGCATAAAGCTACTGGACATTAATGGATCAAAGAAATTCATCCAACATAGCAAAAGAGGCAATGCGAAATAAAAGGCAGAATCTGTCAAAACAGAACAGTTCGTATTGACGAATTTTAAAATGGCACCAGACTTGCTCAAATGAAAATGCCCAACTTGAATGAAAGTTGCGTACATATCTGAGGATTACTCACGTAAATTGGCATAATTTTCTGAGTTACCTACAGAGAATGTAGCCCAGATTCGTGACAGCAAAGAAATCTAAAACTGCGCAGTAATCCAAATCTAGTATGAACTTTTCTATCAACGACTTTACTTGGCACAACAAAACACTAAAATAAGATAAGGAGAGGTTGCTACAGTAGTAAACAACTTCCAAGACACAAAATAAAAACAAAGTACTGTAGGTAAAAACATGGGTTGTCTCCCATAAGCGCTTTTCTTTAACGCCTTTCAGCTAGGCGCAGAAAGTGTGTATCAAGTATTATTAAGAGACGAAGTGTCAACATCATAATTTGTTCTAATAATAGAATCAAAAGGTAACTTCATTCTCTTTCTAGGGAAGTGTTCCATACCTTTCTTGAGAGGAAATTGATATTTTATATTACCTTCCTTCATATCAATGATAGCACCAACAGTTCGAAGAAAAGGTCTTCCCAATATAATGGGACAAGATGCATTGCATTCAATATCCAAGACAACAAAATCAACGGGGACAAGGTTATTGTTAACGGTAATGCGAACATTATCAACTTTCCCCAAAGGTTTCTTTGTAGAATGATCAGCGAGGTTAACATCCAAATAACAATTTTTCAGCGGTGGCAAGTCAAGCATATTATAAATTTTCTTAGGCATAACGGAAATACTTGCACCAAGATCACATAAGGCATTACAATCAAAATCTTTAACCCTCATCTTAATGATGGGCTCCCAACCATCCTCTAGCTTTCTAGGAATAAAAGTTTCAAGTTTTAGTTTCTCTTCTCTAGCTTTTATGAGAGCATTTGTAATATGTTTTGTGAAAGCCAAATTTATAGCACTAGCATTAGGATTTTTAGCAAGTTTTTGCAAGAACTTTATAACTTCAGATATGTGGCAATCATCAAAATCTAAATCATTATGAGCTAAAGCAATGGGATCATCATCCCCAAGGTTGGAAAAAATTTCAGCAGTTTTATCACAAGGAATTTTAGCAGTTTTAGCAGTTTCAGGCAGTTTCTCGCGCTTTGCATTAGAAGTGGAAACATTGCTAACACCAATTCTTTTATTAGTAATAGTAGGAGGTGCAGCAACTTGTGTAGCATTAGCATTACTAGTGGTGGTAATAGTCCAAACTTTAGCTACATTCTTCTCTTTAGCTAGTTTTTCATTTTCTTCTCTATCCCACCTAGCACGCAGTTCAGCCATTAATCTTATATTCTCATTAATTCTAACTTGGATGGCATTTGCTGTAGTAACAATTTTATTATGATGATTATCATTAGGCATAACTTTCGATTTCAAAAGATCAACATCAGCAGCAAGACTATCGACTTTAGAAGCAAGTATATCAATTTTCCCAAGCTTTTCTTCAACAGATTTGTTAAAAGCAGTTTGTGTACTAATAAATTCTTTAAGCATGGCTTCAAGTCCAGGGGGTGTGTTCCTATTATTATTGTAAGAATTCCCATAAGAATTACCATAGCCGTTGCCATTATTATAAGGATATGGCCTATAGTTGTTACTAGAATTGTTCCGGTAAGCATTGTTGTTGAAATTATTATTTTTAATGAAGTTTACATCAACATGTTCTTCTTGTGCAACCAATGAAGCTAACGGAACATTATTAGGATCAATATTAGTCCTGTCATTCACAAGCATAGACATAATAGCATCAATCTTATCACTCAAGGAAGAGGTTTCTTCGACAGAATTTACCTTCTTACCTTGTGGAGCTCTTTCCGTGTGCCATTCAGAGTAGTTGATCATCATATTATCAAGAAGCTTTGTTGCTTCACCAAGAGTGATGGACATAAAGGTACCTCCAGCAGCTGAATCCAATAAATTCCGCGAAGAAAAATTTAGTCCTGCATAGAAGGTTTGGATGATCATCCAAGTAGTCAGTCCATGTGTTGGGCAATTTTTAACCAGATATTTCATTCTTTCCCAAGCTTGAGCAACATGTTCAGTATCTAATTGTTTAAAATTCATTATGCTACTCCTCAAAGATATAATTTTAGCAGGGGGATAATATTTACCAATAAAAGCATCCTTGCATTTAGTCCATGAATCAATACTATTCTTAGGCAGAGATAGCAACCAATCTTTAGCTCTTCCTCTTAATGAGAAAGGGAACAATTTTAATTTTATAATGTCACCATCTACATCCTTATACTTTTGCATTTCACATAGTTCAACAAAATTATTGAGATGGGCGGCAGCATCATCAGAACTAACACCAGAAAATTGCTCTCGCATAACAAGATTCAGTAAAGCAGGTTTAATTTCAAAGAATTCTGCTGTAGTAGCAGGTGGAGCAATAGGTGTGCATAAGAAATCATTATTATTTGTGGTTGTGAAGTCACACAACTTAGTATTTTCAGCGGTAGCCATTTTAGCAACAGTAAATAAAGCAAACTAGATAAAGTAAATGCAAGTAACTAATTTTTTTTTTGTGTTTTTGATATAGCAAACAAGATAGCAAATAAAGTAAAACTAGCAACTATTTTTTTTGTATTTTGATTTAGTGCAGCAAACAAAGTAGTAAATAAAACTAAGCAAGACAAAAACAAAGTAAAGAGATTGGGAAGTGGAGACTCCCCTTGCAGCGTGTCTTGATCTCCCCGGCAACGGCGCCAGAAAAAGAGCTTGATACGCGTACAACACGCGTCCGTTGGGAACCCCAAGAGGAAGGTGTGATGCGTACAGCGGCAAGTTTTCCCTCAGTATGAAACCAAGGTTTATCGAACCAGTAGGAGCCAAGAAGCACGTTCAAGGTTGATGGCGGCGGGATGTAGTGCGGCGCAACACCAGAGATTCCGGCGCCAACGTGGAACCTGCACAACACAACCAAAGTACTTTGCCCCAACGAAACAGTGAGGTTGTCAATCTCACCGGCTTGCTGTAACAAAGGATTAGATGTATAGTGTGGATGATGATTGTTTGCAGAAAAAGAGAACAGATTGCGAGATTGTATTTCAGTAAAGAGAATTGGACCGGGGTCCATAGTTCACTAGAGGTGTCTCTCCCATAAGATAAACAACATGTTGGGTGAACAAATTACAGTTGGGCAATTGACAAATAGAGAGGGCATGACCATGCACATACATATTATGATGAGTATTGTGAGATTTAATTGGGCATTACGACAAAGTACATAGACCGCTATCCAGCATGCATCTATGCCTAAAAAGTCCACCTTCAGGTTATCATCCGAACCCCCTCCAGTATTAAGTTGCTAACAACAGACAATTGCATTAAGTATTGCGCGTAATGTAATCAGTGACTACATCCTTGAACATAGCACCAATGTTTTATCCCTAGTGGCAACAGCACATCCGTAACCTTAGTGGTTCTTGTCACTGATACGTCCAATTTGCATCACTATTTTATATCATAATTTGCTGTTATTCATTGATATATTTCATATTGGGACACAATACTTATGTTATTTCATCTATTTTGCATGTTTCATCATTATTGGAGGATCAAGCACCAGAGCCAGGATTCTGCTGGAAAAGGCACCGTCAGAACGCGATATTTCGGAAGATCAACTGTGGAAGGAAATTATACCAAAAATCCTATTTTTCAAGATGACGAAGGAAGCCAGAAGGAGGAGCCAGGAGGACCCAGGGTGGGCCCACACCCTAGGGCGGCGCGGCCCATGCCCTGGCCGCGCCGCCATGTGGTTTGGGGGGCCCACGACCCCTTTCGCCTCCTTTTCTTCGCGAAATCCTTCGTCCCGAAAACCTAAGCCACAGAGGGTACCTCGCGAAGAGTTACAGCCGCCTCTGCGGGGCGGAGAACACCAGAGAGAAAAGAGCTCTCCGGCGGGCAGGAATCCGCCGGGGAAATTCCCTCCCGGAGGGGGAAATCGACGCCATCGTCACCGTCATCGAGCTGGACATCATCTCCACCGCCATCACCATCATCTCCACCATCATCACCGCCATCTCCACCGCAGCACCTCGTCACCGCTGTAGCAATTTGGGTTTGATCTTGATTGTTTGATAGGGGAAACTCTCCCGGTATCGATTTCTACTTGTTGTTGATGCTATTGAGTGAAACCATTGAACCAAGTTTATGTTCAGATTGTTATTCATCATCATATCACCTCTGATCATGTTCCATATGATGTCTTGTGAGTAGTTCGTTTAGTTCTTGAGGACATGGGTGAAGTCTAAATGTTAGTAGTGAACTATGGTTGAGTAATATTCAATGGTATGATATTTAAGTTGTGGTGTTATTCTTCTAGTGGTGTCATGTGAACGTCGACTACATGACACTTCACCATTTATGGGCCTAGGGGAATGCATCTTGTATTCGTTTGCCAATTGCGGGGTTGCCGGAGTGACAGAAACCTAAACCCCCGTTGGTATATCGATGCAGGAGGGATCGCAGGATCTCAGAGTTTAAGGCTGTGGTTAGATTTATTCTTAATTACTTTCTTGTAGTTGCGGATGCTTGCAAGGGGTATAATCACAAGTGTGTATTAGTCCTAGGAAGGGCGGTACATTAGCATAGGTTCACCCACACAACACTTATCATAACAATGAAGATTATTTAGCCGTATGTAGCGAAAGCACTAGACTAAAATCCCATGTGTCCTCGAGAACGTTTGGTCATTATAAGTAAACAAACCGGCTTGTCCTTTGTGCTAAAAAGGATTGGGCCACTCGCTGCAATTGTTACTCTCGCACTTTACTTACTCGTACTTTATTCAACTGTTACATCAAAACCCCCTGAATACTTGTCTGTGAGCATTTACAGTGAATCCTTCATCGAAACTGCTTGTCAACACCTTCTGCTCCTCGTTGGGATCGAAATTCTTACTTATCGAAGATACTACGATACACCCCCTATACTTGTGGGTCATCAAGACTATTTTCTGGCGCCGTTGCCGGGGAGTGAAGCGCTATTGGTAAGTGGAATTGGTAAGGAAAACATTTACTGTTTGTGCTGATTTTATTTCTGCCTGCTGCTATAAGTCATTATGGAGAGATCTTCTCTTCAATTTTTATTTGGGAAATCTACTACTACTGCAACGGTAGTGGATGAGGCGCCAGGTGAGGAAGTGATACCATATAAAATACCTATGAAAATTATTGAACGTGTTATGGATAACCGCTATGAAGGAGATGGAACTGTCCATCCCGGTGATCATTTACTGTTTTTGCATGAATTATGCGGTTTATTCAAGTGTGCAGGTATTGCTATGGATGAAGTGAGGAAGAAACTATTCTCTTTATCTCTGTCTGGTAAGGCGGCGCATTGGTATAAATTACTGGATAATGGGGATTCTCTTGAATGGAATGATATTGTGCCCCGGTTTTATTCTAAGTTCTATCCTCCAAGTGAAATTCATAAGGATCGGAATCGCATATATAATTTTTGGCCTCATGATGGAGAGAGTATTGCCCAAGCTTGGGGGAGATTGAAGTCTTTAATGCTCAAATGCCCCATTCACGAGCTTCCTGGTAATGTTATTATTGATAATTTCTATGCAAGACTTTCTTTTCAAGACAAGACCTTGCTGGATACTTCTTGTTCTGGATCATTTACACGCAATAAAGAAGAGTTTAAAAGGGACCTTCTTGATCGGATCCAAGAAAATACTGAAGGTTGGGAGATCGACAAGGATAGAGAATCAGGTATAATTTATGATTATAAATGCATTGAAGCTTTTATGGATACTGATAAATTTCGTAATATGAGTGCTACATATGGTCTTGATTCTCAAGTTGCTGCAAATCTTTATAAAGCTTTTGCCTCTCATTATGAATTGCCAAAGAAGAATTTTGATAAGTATCATGAACCTTATAAAGATAAAATTGATTCATCTATTAATAAATGCGTTGTAGTTGAAACTACTGATAATGATATTCCTGAAGCTTATATTGAAAAAACTCCTTTCCCTGCTAAAATGAAGGAGTACTCTGTTATAAATAGTGTGGTTCATAAAAGCGAAAAGAAACCTGTAGAACCTGAAGAACAAATAAAAGTTGAACTCTTTGTTGCAATAGTTAAAGATCTTGTATTTGAAAATATGGAGGATGGTCATATTATTTTCTGTGAAGATGCTTCTAATATTGTTTCACATCCTAATAAACCCAAACAAGCTAGTGTTCCTATGCTATCTGTTAGAATTGGTGATCATTGCTATTATGGATTATGTGATATTGGTGCAAGTGTTAGTGCTATCCCTTATGAGCTTTACACGGAGATTATGCACAAAATTGATTCTTGTGAACTTGAAGATATTGATGTGGTTATTCAGCTGGCTAATAGAGAAACTATTTCTCCAATTGGTATTGTTCGAGATGTGGAAGTTTTATGCGGTAAGATTAAATATCCTGCTGACTTTTTGGTACTTGGTTCTGCTGCTAGTGATTATTGTCCTATTATTTTTGGTAGACCTTTTCTAAATACTTGTGGAGCTATTATAGATTGCAAGAAAGAGAAAATTTTGACTAAATTTGCTGGTGAATCTTATGAGTTTAACTTCTCTAAATTTACTAAAACTCCTTATAAAGCTGACTTGCCTAGTAATGATTTTAAAATGGAGCAATGTGCATCTATTGTTCTTGTTCCTAATAATCCTTTGCAGCAACATTTGGAGGATAGCGAGAGTGAAGTTTTTAGGAAAGAAAGAGATGAGCTTGAGGAAATTTTTCTTCGCTAACCTATTCTCAAGCATGATTTACCGGTGGAAGATCTGGGTACAACACCGCCACCAAAGGAAGATCCTGTTTTTGATTTAAAGCCTTTGCCTGATAACCTTAAATATGCTCATATTGATGATAAGAAAATATATCCTGTTATTATTAGTTCTAAGCTTTCAGAGATTGAGGAAGAAAGGTTATTTGAAATATTGAAGAAGCACCGAGGAGCTATTGGCTACACTCTTGATGATTTGAAAGGGATTTCCCCTTCTATTTGCCAACATGCTATTAATATGGAAGATGATGCAAAGCCTGTTGTTGAACATCAGCGTCGTCTAATTCCGAAGATGAAGGAAGTGGTAAGGAATGAGGTATTAAGACTTCTTGAAGCTGGTATTATATATCCTATTGCTGATAGTAGATGGGTTAGTCCTGTGCATTGCGTTCCCAAGAAAGGAGGAATGACTGTTGTGCCTAATGATAATGATGAGCTCATCCCTCAAAGAGTAGTTGTAGGGTATAGAATGTGCATTGATTTTCGAAAAGTTAATAAAGTTACTAAGAAAGATCATTACCCTTTACCATTTATTGATCAAATGTTAGAAAGATTGTCTAAAAATACTCATTTTTGTTTTCTTGATGGTTATTCTGGGTTTTCACAAATTGCTGTTAAAGCTAAAGATCAAGAGAAAACCACTTTTACTTGTCCCTATGGAACTTATGCTTATAGACGTATGCCTTTTGGTTTATGTAATGCTCCTGCTACTTTTCAAAGATGCATGTCTGCTATTTTTCATGGTTTTTGTGAGAGTATTGTAGAGGTATTCATGGATGATTTTTCCGTCTATGGGAATTCATTTGATAGTTGCTTGCGAATCCTTGATAAAGTTTTGCAGAGATGTGAAGAAACTAACCTTGTTCTTAATTGGGAGAAATGCCACTTTATGGTTAATGAAGGAATTGTATTGGGACATAAAATTTCTGAGAGAGGTATTGAAGTTGATAGAGCTAAAGTTGAAGCAATTGAGAAGATGCCCTATCCAAGGGATGTTAAAGGTATTCGTAGTGTTCTTGGTCATGCTGGGTTTTATAGGAGATTTATTAAAGATTTCTCCAAGATTTCAAAGCCTCTTACTAATCTTCTTCAAAAAGATGTACCTTTTGTTTTTGATGATGATTGTAAGGAAGCTTTTGAAACTCTTAAGAAAGCCTTAACAACTGCTCCTATAGTTGAACCTCCTGATTGGAGTTTACCATTTGAAATTATGTGTGATGCTAGTGATTTTCTTTGTAGTATTTGTTCTTGGACAGCGAGTAGATAAAAAACTGAATGTTATTCATTATGCTAGTAAAACTCTTGATGCTGCTCAAAGAAATTATGCTACAACTGAAAAAGAATTATTAGCTGTAGTCTTTGCTTGCGATAAATTTAGACCTTATATTGTTGATTCAAAAGTTACTATTCATACTGATCATGCTACAATTAGATACCTTATGACAAAGAAAGATGCTAAGCCGAGGCTTATTAGATGGGTACTTCTTTTGCAAGAATTTTATTTACATATTGTAGATAGGAAAGGTGCTGATAATCCTGTTGCTGATAATTTGTCTAGATTGGAAAATATTGCTCATGATCCTGTTCCTGTTAATGATAGTTTTCCAAATGAACAATTGGCTGTAATAAAGGTGAGCTCGCGAGACAGTCCTTGGTATGCTGATTATGCTAACTTTATTGTTTCCAAGTACTTGCCTCCAACCTTTTCAAATTTCAAAGAAAGGAGGAAATTCTTTTATGACTTGAGGCATTATTTTTGGGATGACCCACACTTACATAAAGAAGGAGTGGATGGTATTATGCGAAGATGTGTTCCCAAATATGAACAACAAGAGATATTGAGTAAATGTCATGGTAGTGCTTATGGAGGACATCACGCCGGAGAAAGAACCGCGCAAAAGGTTCTACAATCAGGTTTTTATTGGCCAACTCTCTTCAAGGATGCGAGAAAGTTTATTTTATCTTGTGATGAATGTCAAAGGGTTGGTAATATCTCCAGACGTAATGAAATGCCTATGAATTATACTCTTGTTATTGAACCATTTGATTGTTGGGGATTTGACTTCATGGGACCTTTTCCCTCTTCAGAAGGTAACACTCATATACTTGTTGCTGTTGATTATGTTACTAAATGGGTGGAAGCCATACCTACAAAAAGTGCTGATGGTGAGACCTCTTTAAGAATGCTTTTAGATATTATTTTTCCTAGATTTGGAGTGCCTAGATATATTATGACTGATGGAGGTTCTCATTTTATTCATGGAGGTTTTAGAAAAACTCTTGCTAAGTATGGTATTAATCATAGAATTGCTTCCGCTTATCATCCTCAAACTAGTGGTCAAGTAGAATTATCAAATAGAGATTAAATCTATTTTGGGAAAGACCGTTAATAAAACTAGAAAGAATTGGGCTAGTAAATTGAAGGATGCACTTTGGGCTTATAGAACTGCTTACAAAAATCCCATGGGAATGTCACCTTATAAAATGGTTTATGGGAAAGCTTGTCATTTACCTTTAGAACTAGAGCACAAAGCTTATTGGGCTGTTAGAGAATTAAATAAAGATCCTAAACTTGCCGGTGATAAGAGGTTGTTGCAATTAAGTTCTCTAGATGAATGGAGAAGTGAAGCTTATGAAAATGCTAAACTCTTTAAAGAGAAAGTTAAAAAATGGCATGATAGAAGGATTATCAAAAGAGAATTTAATATTGGGGATAAAGTCCTATTGTATCGGTCTCGTCTCAGATTCTTTGCAGGGAAATTACTCTCGAAATGGGAAGGACCATATGTTGTCGAGGAGGTGTTTCGTTCAGGAGCAATCAAAATTAGCTCTCTCCAAGGCAATGCTACGCAAGTGGTGAATGGACAAAGACTCAAGCATTATATCTCAGGTGATTCCTATAATGTTGATGTTGATATTATTCAAGTGGAAACACCGGAGGCTTTCATAAAAGGGCAAATTGACAATCCGCCAGAACTCGACTTTGAATAGGTAACGTATGCGGTAATGAAAAGTACGCAATTTACTTTCCGAACAATATTTTCACTGTTTTTGGAAAATATGAAAAATTACGAGTTCGAAACGGAGTGGAAAGGACGCACGAGGGCGTGGCACCATAGGCCGGCGCGGCCAAGCCTGGGCCCGCGCCGACCTATGGTCTGGCCGCCCCGTCGCCCCTTTCCGACTCTGTTTCGATCTGGTACTTTCCGTTTGTTGTGAAAATTTTTGCTATATAATCCCCCGGACCCCTGGAGGTCCGTATATCGTGTTCTCGACGTGTTTTGTTTCGAGCTGTTTTACGCCAGGATCTGTTTTCGGTTTAGAAGCACCATGGCCTCCAACGACAAGGGCAAGGGGCTTTCGGAGGAAGAAGTGAAGGAGGTGCCATCAAGACAAAAGCAGCAAGCCGGAAGGAGCAAGCAAATCTTAGTGGGATCTGTTGACACTCGACGTTCCTTTTCTCATAACCTGCAGGGACCTTTACCACCCGCTCTTAGCCTCGACTCCTTCCCCGTGTTGGAAGAAGTTCTACGGACTACTGATGAGTTTTGTGATCAATATCGGGCTCTAAGAAGAGAAGTGGAGATACTCCAAGAGGAGAATTGCCGTCTCCGAAGAATGCTGGAATACCACTCGATTCGCATCACAAGGTCGTCATCGCCAACTTCAGATAACAATGAATCTCTTCGAATCTTAGTGCAGAATTGTCAAGCTGAGAAACTGAAGTTGAAGGAGTTTATTAAGAAGCGCGGGAGGAGTTCATCACCACCATCGCCAAAGGAGTAATTCATCATCGGTATTGGCATCCCCTTGGTTTGTTCCAAGCTTGGGGGAGTGCCGCGGTATCACATTATCACTATCTTTTACTTTTTATTGTCAAGTAGTGTCATATCATGAGTAGGGAAGTTATCATATAAGATGGGTTGCAGTTTGGAAGTGTCTCTCCTTTAGTTGGTTATCTATGTATCCCTTGGTGTGAGTTATCGTTATGGAATATTAATGAGAAGTCTTATCATTTACATATTGCACATCTTATTTTAGTTTGCAATCTCTATTATATGATTTACCTTGTTGTTAGTATTGGTATCACTTTGGGAGCATTGAATAAATCTATTTGGTTTTGGCAAACTTAGCATTGGTCAATAGCAACAATACTTTGAGGTTTAAATAGAAAAGAGAAATACATGTAGTTGTTTCATTGTCTTTCTTTCTTGTTAGCTCATAGCTTATTATTCTGAAGTCAGGATTGTTTGTGCTTACAAGGAAGATGCATGATTGTTTCTATCACATGTATATTTGTTTGTTTCCCTCGACTCTTATGCTTGCTAATTAACCTTGCTAGCCAAAAACCTGTACTGAGAGGGAATACTTCTCGTGCATCCAAACCTTAACCCAAACCTATGCCATTTGTGTCCACCATACCTACCAACTATATGGTATTTTCTGCCATTCCAAGTAAATACTTCATGTGCTACCTTTAAACAATTCAAAACTTAGTATCTCTTATTTGTGTTAATGTTTCATAGCTCATGAGGAAGTATGTGGTGTTTCATCTTTCAATCTTGTTGGGCAACTTCCACCAATGGACTAGTGGCTTCATCCGCTTATCCAATAATTTTGCAAAAAGAGCTGGCAATGGGATTCCCAGTCCCAAATTAATTAAACTAAATAGACACTCCTCCATGGTATGTGATTGATGGACGGCACCCGAAGGATTCGGTTAGCCATGGCTTGTGTAAGCAAAGGTTGGGGGGAGTGTCATCATCATAATAAAGCTAAAATAAAAAGGCACTCCTTCATGGTATGAGATTGTTGGCAGGCACCCGAGGATTCAGTTAGCCATGGTTTGTGAAAGAAAGGTTGGAAGGAGTGCCACACAAAATGAAAATAATATGGGAGCCGCTCTTTGGAGGTTGTTTGGCAAGGGGGTTAGAGTACCCGCTACTAGTCGTTGACAACAACAAACACCTCTCAAAATGTTATTTTTATTATCTTTATATGATTGCAAAACTGAAAAAGCTCTAGCACATGATTTAATCCCTGCTTCCCTCTGCGAAGGGCCTGTCTTTTACTTTATGTTGAGTCAGTAAACCTATTTCCCTCCATCTCAAGCAAGCATTTGAGTAGTTGTGATCAAACCATTATATTGTGATTTGCTTCATCATGTCTTTTATTCTTCCTTGTTTAGTACAAGTTTTATCTGAATGAATATAGCTTTGCAAGTTATCAATGATTATGAAAAGACCATTATGATTGAGTATGCAAGTTGTGCCTTATAAACTTTAACATGAGAGCGCTGCTCAATGAGATAAATATAATCTGTTAATTGTTCTCTGGCCAAGAACGAAGTTTGCCATCACCAATTATGATTTCTTATGCACCTTTACTTGTGATTACCTTATACTTGTTTCAAGTTGAATTATAAGAGGGTGTTTACTATAATGTCTTGTGTGAATGAATATGATGCTTCTTGTCCGTATTTTATTTATCGACTCTTCACTCCATAGACATGTGGTCCTGTCTATCGAGCTCAGTTTCGCTTGGGGACAAGCGAAGTCTAAGCTTGGGGGGAGTTGATACGTCCAATTTGCATCACTATTTTATATCATAATTTGCTGTTATTCATTGATATATTTCATATTGGGACACAATACTTATGTTATTTCATCTATTTTGCATGTTTCATCATTATTGGAGGATCAAGCACGGAGCCGGGATTCTCGCTGGAAAAGGCACCGTCGTAACGCGATATTTCGGAAGATCAAGCATGGAAGGAAATTATACCAAAAATCCTATTTTTCAAGATGACGAAGGAAGCCAGAAGGAGGAGCCAGGAGGACCCAGGGTGGGCCCACACCCTAGGGCGGCGCGGCCGATGCCCTGGCCGCGCCGCCATGTGGTTTGGGGGGCCCACGACCCCTTTCGCCTCCTTTTCTTCGCGAAATCCTTCGTCCCGAAAACCTAAGCCACAGAGGGTACCTCGCGAAGAGTTACAGCCGCCTCTGCGGGGCGGAGAACACCAGAGAGAAAAGAGCTCTCCGGCGGGCAGGAATCCGCCGGGGAAATTCCCTCCCGGAGGGGGAAATCGACGCCATCGTCACCGTCATCGAGCTGGACATCATCTCCACCGCCATCACCATCATCTCCACCATCATCACCGCCATCTCCACCGCAGCACCTCGTCACCGCTGTAGCAATTTGGGTTTGATCTTGATTGTTTGATAGGGGAAACTCTCCCGGTATCGATTTCTACTTGTTGTTGATGCTATTGAGTGAAACCATTGAACCAAGTTTATGTTCAGATTGTTATTCATCATCTTATCACCTCTGATCATGTTCCATATGATGTCTTGTGAGTAGTTCGTTTAGTTCTTGAGGACATGGGTGAAGTCTAAATGTTAGTAGTGAACTATGGTTGAGTAATATTCAATGGTATGATATTTAAGTTGTGGTGTTATTCTTCTAGTGGTGTCATGTGAACGTCGACTACATGACACTTCACCATTTATGGGCCTAGGGGAATGCATCTTGTATTCGTTTGCCAATTGCGGGGTTGCCGGAGTGACAGAAACCTAAACCCCGTTGGTATATCGATGCAGGAGGAATCGCAGGATCTCAGAGTTTAAGGCTGTGGTTAGATTTATTCTTAATTACTTTCTTGTAGTTGCGGATGCTTGCAAGGGGTATAATCACAAGTGTGTATTAGTCCTAGGAAGGGCGGTACATTAGCATAGGTTCACCCACACAACACTTATCATAACAATGAAGATTATTTAGCCGTATGTAGCGAAAGCACTAGACTAAAATCCCATGTGTCCTCGAGAACGTTTGGTCATTATAAGTAAACAAACCGGCTTGTCCTTTGTGCTAAAAAGGATTGGGCCACTCGCTGCAATTGTTACTCTCGCACTTTACTTACTCGTACTTTATTCAACTGTTACATCAAAACCCCCTGAATACTTGTCTGTGAGCATTTACAGTGAATCCTTCATCGAAACTGCTTGTCAACACCTTCTGCTCCTCGTTGGGATCGACATTCTTACTTATCGAAGATACTACGATACACCCCCTATACTTGTGGGTCATCAGTCACTCCTCCAGATTCACGGAGACATGAACCCACTATCGAGCATAAATACTCCCTCTTGGAGTTACTAGCATCAACTTGGCCAGAGCATCTACTAATAACGGAGAGCATGCAAGATCATAAACAACACATAGACAAAACTTTGATAATCAACATAACAAGTATTCTCTATTCATCGGATCAAAACAAACGCAACATATAGAATTACAGATAGATGATCTTGATCATGTTAGGCAGCTCACAAGATCCGACAATGAAGCACAATGGGGAGAAGATAACCATCTAGCTACTGCTATGGACCCATAGTTCAGGGGTAGACTACTCACACATCACTCCGGAGGCGACCATGGCGGCGTAGAGTCCTCCGGGAGATGAATCCCCTCTCCGGCAGGGTGCCGGAGGAGATCTCCAGAATCCCCCGAGATGGGATTGGCGGCGGCGGCGTCTCAGTAAGGTTTTCCGTATCGTGGCTCTCGGTACTGGGGGTTTCGCGACGGAGGCTTTAAGTAGGCGGAAGGGCAGGTCAGGGAAGCTTCGTGGCAAAATAGGACCCTGGGCGTTGATTTCGTCCAATTCCGAGAATATTTCGTTACTAGGATTTCTGAAACCAAAAACAGCAGAAAACAGCAACTGGCACTTCGGCATCTTGTTAATAGGTTAGTTCCAGAAATGCATGAATATGACATAAAGTGTGCATAAAACATGTAGATAACATCAATAATGTGGCATGGAACATAAGAAATTATCGATACGTTGGAGACGTATCAATAACCTACAAGAGATTATGATCATAGACTACGCCAAGTACTACACGATGCACACACTGTCACCATTACACAGTGGAGGAGGAATAGAGTACTTTAATAACATCACTAGAGTAGCACATAGATGATATTCAACTAGATCACATAAATAGAGAGATGAACCACATAGCTACAGCGGAGCCCTTAGCCCCGGGGGTGAATTACTCCCTCCTCATCATGGAGACAGCGATGGCGGTGAAGATGGTGGTGGAGACGGCGGTGGAGATGACTCCGGGGGCAATTCCCCGTCCCAGCAGGGTGCCGGAACAGAGACTTCTGTCCCCCGAATTGGAGTTTCGCGATGGCGGCGGCTCTCGAAGGTTTTCTCTGGTTTCGTCGAACGGGGTCGAGGTTTTAGGTCAGGGACGACTAAATAGGCGAAGAGGCGGAGTCGGAGGGGCCACAGGGGACCCACACACTAGGGGGGCGCGCCCCCCCTTGGGCCGCGCCGCCCTGTGGGGTGGGGCCCCCCTGGCTCCCCTCTGGCCTTTCTCCGATGCTCTGGAAGCTTCCGGGAATTATAAGATCTTTGGTGTTGATTTCGTCCGATTCCGAAAATATTTCCTTACTAGGATTTCTGAAACCAAAAACAGCAGAAAACAGCAACTGGCCTTTCGGCATCTCGTCAATAGGTTAGTTCCAGAAAACGCATAAATATGACATATAATGTGCATGAAACATGTAGATATCATCAATAATGTGGCATGGAACATAAGAAATTATCGATACGTCGGAGACGTATCAGCATCCCCAAGCTTAGTTCATGCTCGTCCCGAGCAGGTAAACGATAACAAAGATAATTTCTGGAGTGACATGCCATCATAACCTTGATCATACTATTGTAAGCATATGTAATGAATGCAGCGATCAAAACAATGGTAATGACATGAGTAAACAAATGAATCATAAAGCAAAGACTTTTCATGAATAGTACTTCAAGACAAGCATCAATAAGTCTTGCATAAGAGTTAACTCATAAAGCAATAAATCAAAGTAAAGGTATTGAGGCAACACAAAGGAAGATTAAGTTTCAGCGGTTGCTTTCAACTTATAACATGTATATCTCATGGATATTGTCAATGTAAAGTAATATAACAAGTGCAATATGCAAGTATGTAGGAATCAATGCACAGTTCACACAAGTGTTTGCTTCTTGAGGTGGAGAGGGATAGGTGAACTGACTCAACATAAAATTAAAAGAAAGGTCCTTCAAAGAGGAAAGCATCGATTGCTATATTTGTGCTAGAGCTTTTATTTTGAAAACATGAAACAATTTTGTCAACGGTAGTAATAAAGCATATGTATCATGTAAATTATATCTTACAAGTTGCAAGCCTCATGCATAGTATACTAATAGTGCCCACACCTTGTCCTAATTAGCTCGGATTACCAGGATTATCATTGCAATACACATGTTTTAACCAAGTGTCACAAAGGGGTACCTCTATGCCGCCTGTACAAAGGTCTAAGGAGAAAGCCCGCATTTGGATTTCTCACTTTTGATTATTCTCAACTTAGACATCCATACCGGGACAACATAGACAATAGATAATGGACTCCTCTTTAATGCATAAGCAATTAGCAACAATTAATGTTCTCATATGAGATTGAGGATATATGTCCAAAACTGAAACTTCCACCATGATTCATGGCTTTAGTTAGCGGCCCAATGTTCTTCTCTAACATTATGCATGCTCTAACCATTAAATGAGTGGTAAATCTCCCTTACTTCAGACAAGACGGACATGCATAGCAACTCACATGATATTCAACAAAGAGTAGTTGATGGCGTCCCCAGGAACATGGTTATCGCACAACAAGCAACTTAATAAGAGATAAAGTGCATAAGTACATATTCAATACCACAATAGTTTTTAAGCTATTTGTCCCATGAGCTATATATTGCAAAGGCGAATGATGGAAATTTAAAGGTAGCACTCAAGCAATTTACTTTGGAATGGCGGAGAAATACCATGTAGTAGGTAGGTATGGTGGACACAAATGGCATAGTGGTTGGCTCAAGGATTTTGGATGCATGAGAAGTATTCCCTCTCGATACAAGGTTTTGGCTAGCAAGGTTATTTGAAACAAACACAAGGATGAACCGGTGCAGCAAAACTCACATAAAAGACATATTGTAAACATTATAAGACTCTACACCGTCTTCCTTGTTGTTCAAAACTCAATACTAGAAATTATCTAGACTTTAGAGAGACCAAATATGCAAACCAAATTTTAGCAAGCTCTATATATTTCTTCATTAATGGGTGCAAAGTATATGATGCAAGAGCTTAAACATGAGCACAACAATTGCCAAGTATCAAATTATCCAAGACATTTTACCAATTACTACATGTAGCATTTTCCGTTTCCAACCATATAACAATGAACGAAGCAGTTTCAACCTTCGCCATGAACATTAAAAACTAAGAACACATGTGTTCATACGAACCAGCGGAGCGTGTCTCTCTCCCACACAAGCATGAATTTATTCAAACAAAACAAAAACAAACAGACGCTCCAAGTAAAGTACATAAGATGTGACTGAATAAAAATATAGTTTCAAGAGAAGGAACCTGATAATTTTGTCAATGAAGAAGGGGATGCCCAAGGCATCCCCAAGCTTAGATGCTTGAGTCTTCTTGAAATATGCAGGGATGAACCACGGGGGCATCCCCAAGCTTAGACTTTTCACTCTTCTTGATCATAGTATATCATCCTCCTCTCTTGACCCTTGAAAACTTCCTCCACACCAAACTCGAAGCAAACTCATTAGAGGGTTAGTGCATAATAAAATTTCACATGTTCAGAGGTGACACAATCATTCTTAACACTTCTGGACATTGCCCAAAGCTACTGGAAGTCAATGGAACAAAGAAATCCATCCAACACAGCAAAAGAGGCAATGCGAAATAAAAAGCAGAATCTGTCAAAACAGAACAGTCCGTAAAGACGAATTTTAAAGTGGCACCAGACTTGTTCAAATGAAAATGCTCAAATTTAATGAAAGTTGCGTACATATCTGAGGATCACTCACGTAAATTGGCATAATTTTCTGAGTTACCTACAGAGAATTAGGCCCAGATTCGTGACAGCAAGAAATCTGTTTCTGCGCAGTAATCCAAATCTAGTACAAACCTTACTATCAAAGACTTTACTTGGCACAACAATGCAACAAAACTAAGATAAGGAGAGGTTGCTACAGTAGTAACAACTTCCAAGACACAAATACAAAATAAAAGTACTGTAACAAAATAAACACATGGGTTATCTCCCAAGAAGTTCTTTCTTTATAGCCATTAAGATGGGCTCAACAGTTTTAATGATGCAATCACAAGAAATAGTATTTGAAGCAAAAGAGAGCATTAAGAGGCAAATTCAAAACAAATTTAAGCCTAACATGCTTCCTATGAAAAGGAATCTTGTACACAAATGAATTCATGAAGAACAAAGTGACAAGCATAAGAGGATAAAACACGAGTAACTTCAAGATTCTCAACATAAAGAGGGGAAACTTAATATTATTAAGATGCATATACCCATGTTTCCCTCTCTCATAATAACTTTCAGTAGCATCATTGATGAAATCCACAATATACCCATCACTTAAAACATTCTTATCATGGTTCATATGCATAGAAGTATCATTAATTTTGGCATAAGAAGAATTCTTCTCATTAATAGTAATTGGAGCAGGATTATTATCAAGAATTTGAACATGGTAAACAAGTTGCATATTAAGGGAATTGTTTTTGGAAATCCAATCATAACTATGACAAGTTTCATAAGGATAGTTATAACCTATATCATAGCATTCTTTATAATAATCATTAAAGGTTGGAGGCACAGTGTCATCATAAGAAATAGAATAGTTATCTTTCACAGTCGGTTTATCTGTGACCATACCATCATTGTTATTAGAAGGAGATGTATCAAACACATAATGATCAGTAGCAAAAGGATTTTCAAACACCTCTTCCCCAAGCTTAGAGCTTTCTATATCATTATGGGAGGAAGCATGGATAGCACTGATACTATGCCAATTATTATCATCATCATTTTCAGAATTAGTTTCCCAGAGATTTGCAATATCAAAAGTAGTGTGATCATTCAAATCATGATCACTAATGTATGTAAAGGGCATAGGAAGATCATTGTATTCAGATTCATTATCATAATAATCATTAGGAGCAACATACTTACGGTTACCTAGCGTTATCTCATTCACGCGGGGATATGCCGTTACCTCTTTCTCTTTATTCTCCTTCTTCTTCTTCTTCTTCTTCTTCTTCTTCTTCTTCTTCGTTCCCTTCTTCTTCTTCTTCTTCTTCTTCTCCTCCTTCTCCTTGTTCCCTTCTTTAGGAGGAAGAGGCTTGAAGGGTGGCTTGTCCGCATAACCTGATTTACTTTCAGAGACAATAGAAGAAACTTGGGAGGATTCATCCTTTTCATTAATTAGTTCAAAACACACAGCGGTCCTATTATATTTTGGCAAGGCGTCATCTTCTAAAATATTTTGTATGTAAGTATTTGTATGGCTATTATCAATGCAATAAGAAAAACACCCATGCAGGACATCATCAATATCAAGATCATTAATATCTAACAAAGAAATTTTCCTTGATAACTCTTCACACCACAAAAATAAAGTGAGTTCATCATGCTGATTAGGAGTAATTTCATCATCACAATACAAATTTGCAGCACTCATTGGGTTCAAATTATCATTGGTGGAGCATTGAAAATTAAAATGACCCACTTCATGGCAAACTTCACAAATAAAAGGATAGAGGGCACAAACTTTTTTACCAAGATCATCTAGAGCCCTAGCCCACTTTCTAGTTTTTTCATTAATATGATGGATACAATATTCATCTTTGATTTGATTAATTCCACAAGTTCTATGCATTCCACAAAAATTAACATGCTTATAGGAAATAGCATTCTTAGGAGTTTGAGCATGCTTATTGCAATCATTAACAACAATTTCATCCTTCATGCAAGCCTCTTTAAAAGGTTCATGATACTTATCAAAATTCTTTTTAGGCAATTCAAAATGAGAAGCAAAGGCTTTATAAAGATTTGCAGCAACTTGAGAGTCAAGACCATAAGTAGCACTCATATCTCGAAATTTATCAGTATCCATAAAAGCTTCAATGCATTCATAATCACAATTTATACCTGACTCTTCACCTTTGTTGTTCTCCCATCCTTCAGCATTCTCCTCAATCCGATCAAGAAGATCCCACCTAGCTTCAACCTCCTTGCTTGTGAAAGATCCCTCTGAACAGGCATCCAGATAGTCCTTGTTTTGTCCTGAAAGCCTCGCATAAAAATTGTTAACAATAACATTACGGGGGAGCTCATGAATGGGACATTTGAGCATTAGTGACTTCAATCTCCCCCATGCTTGAGAAATACTCTCTCCATCACGAGGATAAAAGTTATAAATATAATTCCTAACAATATGCACTTCATGAGGAGGATAAAATTTAGAATAAAAGAGAGGTACAATTTCCTCCCAACCAAGAGAATGACTATTCTTCAACAATTTATACCAATGCGCCGCTTTACCAGACAGCGAAAAAGAGAATAGCTTCTTCCTCACTTCATCCATAGAGATACCTGCACACTTGAATAACCCGCATAATCCATGCAAAAACAGTAAATGATCTCCAGGATGGACAGTTCCATCCCCTTCATAGCGGTTATCAATAACACGTTCAATAATTTTCATGGGTATCTTGAAAGCAGTACTTGCAGTTGGTGGACAAGCATCATTAGAGTTATCGCATATGGGAGATAAAGCATTATCAGAACAAATTTTCTCCCCTAAAGATGGGAAACTAAAAAGATCACAAAAACTAGCTTCCCCGAGCTTAGACTTATCCATAGCATTAGCAGTGATTGCGTTCATACTAATAACATCGCTACTAGCATGCAATTGAGGCTCCATAGGTTCTTTAATTTTCGCATCACACAATTCATGTCTTAACTTAGGAAATAAATTAAAAAGCTCATAGTTGTATTCCATTATGCCTTACTAGTGTAAAACAAGAAACAAAAAGATGCAATTGCAGGATCTAAAGGAAATAGCTTCGAGTACTTACAACGGCGAAAATAGCTTAGTAGCCGAGATCCGGAGTGTGAGCACCTTTTACCTTTCCTCCCCGGCAACGGCGCCAGAAAATAGCTTGATGCCCACGGGTGCTTCTATTCTTGTAGACAGTGTTGGGCCTCCAAGAGCAGAGGTTTGTAGAACAGCAGCAGTTTTTCCTTAAGTGGATCACCCAAGGTTTATCGAACTCAGGGAGGAAGAGGTCAAAGATATCCCTCTCAAGCAACCCTGCAACCACAAGGCAAGAAGTCTCTTGTGTCCCCAACACACCTAATAGGTGCACTAGTTCAGCGAAGAGATAGTGAGATGCAAGTAATATGGATGAGTATGAGTGGTAATAGCAATCTGAATAAAATATGGCAGCGAGTAAACATGCAACAAAACAGTAAACAAACGGAGATTCGATGCTTGGAAGCAAGGCCCAGGGATCCTGCTTTCACTAGTGGACACTCTCAACAATGATCACATAATAGAACCACTCTACACCCTCTTGTTGGATGATGAACACCACTAACTGTGTAGGATTACACGAACCCTCAATGCCGGAGTTAACAAGCTCCACAATATTCAATGTTCATATTTAAATAACCTTAGAGTGCAAGATATATCAACACAATTACACCGAGAACTAACATAGCATGCACACTGTCACCATCACACTATGAAGGAGGCATAGATCACATCAATACTATCATAGTAATAATTAACTCCATAACCTACAAGAGATTATGATCATAGACTACGCGATGCACACACTGTCACCATTACACCGTGGAGGAGGAATAGAGTACTTTAATAACATCACTAGAGTAGCACATAGATGATATTCAACTAGATCACATAAAGAGAGAGATGAACCACATAGCTACAGCGGAGCCCTCAGCCCCGGGGGTGAATTACTCCCTCCTCATCATGGAGACAGCGATGGCGGTGAAGATGGCGGTGGAGACGGCGGTGGAGATGACTCCGGGGGCAATTCCCCGTCCCGGCAGGGTGCCGGAACAGAGACTTCTGTCCCCCGAATTGGTGTTTCGCGATGGCGGCGGCTCTGGAAGGTTTTCTCTGGTTTCGTCGAACGGGGTCGAGGTTTTAGGTCAGAGACGTCTAAATAGGCGAAGAGGCGGAGTCGGAGGGGCCACAGGGGACCCACACACTAGGGGGGCGCGCCCCCCCTTGGGCCGCGCCGCCCTATGGGGTGGGGCCCCCCTGGCTCCCCTCTGGCCTTTCTCCGGTGCTCTGGAAGCTTCCGGGAATTATAAGATCTTCGGTGTTGATTTCGTCCGATTCCAAAAATATTTCCTTACTAGGATTTCTGAAACCAAAAACAGCAGAAAATAGCAACTAGCCTTTCAGCATCTCGTCAATAGGTTAGTTCCAGAAAATGCATAAATATGACATATAATGTGCATGAAACATGTAGATATCATCAATAATGTGGCATGGAACATAAAAAATTATCGATACGTCGGAGACGTATCACGCAGAAACAGATTTCTTGCTGTCACGAAATTGAGCAGCCCCTTCTGTAGGTAACTCAGAAAAATCTCCCAAATTTACGTGCGTCATCCTCAGATATGTACGCAACTTTAATTCAATTTGAGCATTTTCATCTGAGCAAGTTAAGTGCCCCAGAAAGATTCGTCTTTACGGACTGTTCTGTTTTGACAGATTCTGCCTTTTATTTCGCATTGCCTGTTTTGCTATGTTTGATGGATTCCTTTGTTCCATTAACTTTCAGTAGCTTTGTGCAATGTCCAGAAGTGTTAAGAATGATTATGTCACCTCTGAATATATGAATTTTCAATTATGCACTAAACCTCTAATGAGTTTATTTTGAGTTTGGTGTGGAGGAAGTTTTCAAGGGTCAAGAGAGGAGGATGATACAATATGATCAAGAAGAGTGAAAAGTCTAAGCTTGGGATGCCCCCGTGGTTCATCCCTGCATATTTTAAGAAGACTCAAGCATCTAAGCTTGGGGATTCCCAAGGCATCCCTTCTTCATCGACAACTTATCAGGTCACCTCTAGTGAAACTATATTTTTATTCCGTCACATCTTATGTGCTTTACTTGGAGCGTCTGTTTGCTTTTGTTTTTGTTTTTGTTTGAATAAAATCGGATCCTAGCATTCCTTGTGTGGGAGAGAAACACGCTCCACTGTTGCATATGAACACATGCGTTATTAGTTCTATCTTTAATGTTCATGGCGAAGGTTGAAACTGCTTCGTTCATTGTTATATGGTTGAAAACAGAAAATGCTTCATGTGGTAATTGGTATAATGTCTTGAATAATTTGATACTTGGCAATTGTTGTGCTCATATAGATCATGTTTAAGCTCTTGCATCATGTACTTTGTACCTATTAATGAAGAACTACATAGAGCTTGTTAAAATTTGGTTTGCATGATTGATCTCTCTAGAGTCTAGATATTTTCTGGTTAAGGTGTTTGAACAACAAGGAGACAGTGTAAAGTCTTATAATGCTTGCAATATGTTCTTATGTAAGCTTTGCTGTACCGTTTTATACTTGAGTTTGCTTCAAACAACCTTGCTAGCCTAGCCTTGTATTGCGAGGGAATTCTTCTCGTGCATCCAAATCCTTGAGCCAAAAACTATGTCATTTGTGTCCACCATACCTACCTACTACATGGTATTTCTCTACCATTCCAAAGTACATTACTTGAGTGCTACCTTTAAAATTCTATTCTTTGCCTTTGCAATATATAGCTCATGGGAAAATAGCCTTAAAAACTATTGTGGTGAAGAATATGAAGCTATGTATCTTATTTCTTATAAGTTGCTTGTTGAGCGGTAACCATGTTTCTGGGGACGCCATCAACTTTTACACCTTTGTTGAATATCATGTGAGTTGCTATGCATGTTCGTCTTGTCTGAAGTAAGGGCAATTTTCATGATCAAATGGTTTGAGTATGCATATTGTTAGAGAAGAACATTGGGCCGCTAACTAAAGCCATGAATATGGTGGAAATTTCAGTTTGGACAATCAATCCTCAATCTCTTATGAGAATATTATCTGTTGTTGAATGCTTATGCATTAAAGAGGAGTCGATTATCTGTTGTCTATGTTGTCCCGGTATGGATGTCTAAGTTGAGAATAATCAAAAAGCGAGAAATCCAATGCGAACTTTCTCCTTAGACCTTTGTACAGGCGGCATAGAGGTACCCCTTTGTGACACTTTGTTGAAACATATGTTATGCAATGATAATCCATGTTAATCCAAGCTAATTAGGACAAGGTGCGAGCACTATTGGTAATCTATGCATGAGGCTTGCAACTTATAAGATGTCTTATACATAACACATATGATTTATTACTACCGTTGACAAAATTGTTTCTATGTTTTCAAAATGAAAAGCTCTAGCACAAAAATAGTAATCCATGCTTCCCTCTGCAAAGGGCCTATCTTCTACTTTATTGTTGAGTCAGTTTACCTACTTCTTTCTATCTTAGAAGCAAACACTTGTATCAACTGTGTGCATTGATTCTTACATGTTCACCTATTGCACTTGTTATATTACTTTATGTTGACAATTATCCAAGAGATAAACATGTTGAACTGGAAAGCAACTGCTGAAACTTATATCTTCCTTTGTGTTGCTTCAAAGCTTTCTACTAAGAATTTATTGCTTTATGAGTTGACTCTTATGCAAGTCTTATTGATGCTTGTCTTGAAAGTACTATTCATGAAAAGTCTTTGCTATATGATTCAGTTGTTTACTCATTGTCTTTACCATTGCTTCGAATCGCTGCATTCATCTCATATGCTTTACAATAGTATTGATCAAGATTATGATAGCATGTCACTTCAGAAATTATCCTTGTTATCGTTTACCTACTCGAGGGCGAGTAGGAACTAAGCTTGGGGACGCTTGATACGTCCCAAACGTATCAATAATTTCTTATGTTCCATGCTACTTTTATGATGATACTCACATGTTTTATACACACTTTATGTCATTATTATGCATTTTCCGGCACTAACCTATTGACGAGATGCCGAAGAGCCGATTCTTTGTTTTCTCTTTTGTTTTTGGTTTCAGAAATCCTACAAAGGAAATATTCTCAGAATTGGACGAAATCAACGCCCAGGGTCTTATTTTTTCACGAAGCTTCCAGAAGACCGAAAGGATTACGAAGTGGGGCGACGAGGCGCCGACACCACAGGGCCGTGCAGCCAAGGGTGGGGCCACGCCGCCCTATGGTGTGGGGCCCTCGTGCCTCCACCAACCCTACCCTTCCGCCTACTTAAAGCCTTCGTCGCGAAAACCCCAGGACCAAGAACCACGATACGGAAAACCTTCTATAGACGCCGCCGCCAATCCCATCTCGGGGGATGCAGGAGATCGCCTCCGGCACCATGCCGGAGAGGGGAATCATCTCCCGGAGGACTCTTCATCACCATGATCGCCTCCAGATTGATGTGTGAGTAGTTCACCCTTGGACTATGGGTCCATAGCAGTAGCTAGATTGTTGTCTTCTCCTCATTGTGCTATCATGTTAGATCTTGTGAGCTGCCTATCATGATCAAGATCATCTATTTGTAATGCTACATGTTGTGTTTGTTGGGATCCAATGAATATGGAATACTATGTCAAGTTGATTATCAATCTATCATATATGTGTTGTTTATGTTCTTGCATGCTCTCCGTTGCTACTAGAGGCTCTGGCCAAGTTGATACTTGTAACTCCAAGAGGGAGTATTTATGCTCGATAGTGGGTTCATGCCTCCATTGAATCTGGGACAGTGACAGAAAGTTCTAAGGTTGTGGATGTGCTGTTGCCACTAGGGATAAAACATCAATGCTTTGTCTAAGGATATTTGTGTTGATTACATTACGCACCATACTTAATGCAATTGTCTGTTGTTTGCAACTTAATACTGGAAGGGGTTCGGATGATAACCTGAAGGTGGACTTTTTAGGCATAGATGCATGCTGGATAGCGGTCTATGTACTTTGTCATAATGCCCTGATTAAATCTCATAGTAGTCATCGTGATATATGTATGTGCATTGTTATGCCTTCTCTATTTGTCAATTGCCCAACTATAATTTGTTCACCCAACATGCTTTATCTTATGGGAGAGACACCACTAGTGAACTGTGAACACCGGTCCATTCTTTTACATCTAAAATACAATCTACTGCAAACTCTGTTCTTTACTGTTCTTCGCAAACAAACATCATCTTCCACACTATACATCTAATCCTTTGTTTACAGCAAGCCGGTGAGATTGACAACCTCACTGTTACGTTGGGGCAAAGTACTTTGATTGTGTTGTGCAGGTTCCACGTTGGCGCCGGAATCCCTGGAGTTGCGCCGCACTACACTCCGCCACCAACAACCTTCACGTGTTCCTTGACTCCTACTGGTTCGATAACCTTGGTTTCTTGCTGAGGGAAAACTTGTCGCTGTACGCATCACACCTTCCTCTTGGGGTTCCCAACGGACGTGTGTCTTACACGCCATCAAGCTCGCACAACTTCTGTCTCTCCACCTCCATGAGGAGGCGCGCCTCCTCCGTGGCCGCTCGCTGGTGCGATATCTCAAGGGCGTGCTCGAGGTTAGCGTCGTTGACGAACTCCCGTTGCTCCTCCTTCAACCTCTGGAAGCGTTGCACGTTCAACGACAACAAGATCGCCGCCTGCTCCGGGCCGGCTGGGGCCTGCGGCTGCTCGCCCCACTGCGCCGCCTCCTCCGCTGCCTCAGCTTCCGCGTCTGCGACGTAGGCCTCATGCCACACCGCGAACCGTCCTCGTCAACGTCGGAGCTGTACTCCGCGTCGGGCTGCGGCTCCGGCTGCGGTGGTGGTGGAGGCAGCACGCGCCCTTCTTACTCTTATTCTTACTCTTTGGTTTAGGGAATATATGACCACATCCCGGTATAGAGGATTTTAGAGTGCCTTTCTCCACATCTATGGTTACTCCCAAGAGTTTCAGCAGGGATCTTCCAAGTGTGACTTGTCCTGTCCCTACACATTCAATAACGAGATAATCAGTGGATACCGTTCTTCCAAGAAGGGTTGTGAATACTCCTTCAGATATTCCCTTAGCAATTATAACAGAGTTATCAGTGAGAGTTATTCCTTCTCCACCTTCAGTAAGTCCCCAAAGTGTCAAAGATTCACAAATACTTTCACGCATAAGGCAAAATTCAGTCATAATATCACAACGGGCATTAAATTTTTACCATCAATAGTAACTTTAATAGTAGGGTCCCACATTGAAGCTTCAGAGTTTATTGGAACATAATCAAAATGCTCACTAATCCGTCCATACCCTTCTTTTAAGCAAGATACACTTGTCTCAAGGGTGTTCAATCTATTATAAATGCTAACAAGAGATGGATCAAAATTATTAGCGGAGCTAGATGATGTAACCAATTTTTTTATGGCATTAAAAGCTTGATCCCCATCACAATGAAGGAAATCTCCTCCCACTACAGCATCTAAGGCATATCTATAGCGAAGAATAAGCCCAAAATAAAAGTTACTAAGAAGCAAACTTAGAGTCATTTTAGGTTCAGTTTTACCATAAGAATCAAAAATTCTAGACCAAGCTCCTTTAAAACTCTCTTCACCACCTTGTTTAAAAGTGAAGATCGATTCCTCAGGTGATAGAGTAACAACTACAGGACTAGTCATGATAATAAAGTAAATGCAGGTAACTAATTTTTTTGTGTTTTTGATATGGAGAACAAGACAGTAAATAAAGTAAAACTAGCAACTAATTTTTTTGTGTTTTTGATATAGAGAGCAAACAAAGCAGTAAATAAAGTAAAACAAAGCAAGCCAAAAACAAAGTAAAGAGATTGGATGTGGGAGACTCCCCTTGCAGAGTGTCTTGATCTCCCCGGCAACGGTGCCAGAAATTTGTTGCTGGCGTGTAGTTGACGTGGGAGTTAGAAATCTTTGTGGTGTAGCTTTTCTTCGTTCCCCGGCAACGGCGCCAGAAATTTGCTTGATGGCGCGTGAGACACACGTCCGTTGGGAACCCCAAGAGGAAGGTGTGATGCGTACAGCAACAAGTTTCCCTCAGTAAGAAACCAAGGTTATCGAACCAGTAGGAGTCAAGGAACACGTGAAGGTTGTTGGTGGTGGAGTGTAGTGCGGCGCAACACCAGGGATTCCGGCGCCAACGTGGAACCTGCACAACACAATCAAAGTATTTTGCCCCAACGTAACAGTGAGGTTGTCAATCTCACCGGCTTGCTGTAAACAAAGGATTAGATGTATAGTGTGGATGATGATGTTTGTTTGCGAAGAACAGTAAAGAACAATTGCAGTAGATTGTATTTCAGATGTAAGAATTGGACCGGGGTCCACAGTTCACTAGTGGTGTCTCTCCCATAAGATAAATAGCATGTTGGGTGAACAAATTACAGTTGGGAAATTGACAAATAAAGAAGGCATAACAATGCACATACATATATCATGATGAGTACTATGAGATTTAATCAGGGCATTACGACAAAGTACATAGACCGCTATCCAGCATGCATCTATGCCTAAAAAGTCCACCTTCAGGTTATCATCCGAACCCCTTCCAGTATTAAGTTGCAAACAACAGACAATTGCATTAAGTATGGTGCGTAATGTAATCAACACAAATATCCTTAGACAAAGCATTGATGTTTTATCCCTAGTGGCAACAGCACATCCACAACCTTAGAGGTTGTTGTCACTCCCCCAGATTCAATGGAGGCATGAACCCACTATCGAGCATAAATACTCCCTCTTGGAGTTACAAGTATCAACTTGGCCAGAGCCTCTACTAGCAACGGAGAGCATGCAAGAACATAAACAACATATATGATAGATTGATAATCAACTTGACATAGTATTCAATATTCATCGGATCCCAACAAACACAACATGTAGCATTACAAATAGATAATCTTGATCATGATAGGCAGCTCACAAGATCTAACATGATAGCACAATGAGAAGAAGACAACCATCTAGCTACTGCTATGGACCCATAGTCCAGGGGTGGACTACTCACACATCGATCCGGATGCGATCATGGCGATGAAGAGCCCTCCGGGAGATGATTCCCCTCTCCGGCAGGGTGCCGGAGGCGATCTCCTGAATCCCCCGAGATGGGATTGGCGGCGGCGGCGTCTCTGGAAGGTTTTCCGTATCGTGGCTCTCGGTACTGGGGTATTCGCGACGAAGGCTTTAAGTAGGCGGAAGGGCAGTCAGGGGGCGTCACGGGGGGCCCACACACTAGGGCCGCGCGGGCCCCCTCTAGGCCGCGCCGCCGTAGTGTGGCGGTGCCCCGTGGCCCCACTTCGTATCTCCCTCGGTCTTCTGGAAGCTTCGTGGAAAAATAGGCCCCTGGGCGTTGATTTCGTCCAATTCCGAGAATATTTCCTTACTAGGATTTCTGAAACAAAAAACAACAGAAAACAGCAACTGGCTCTTCGGCATCTCGTCAATAGGTTAGTGCCGGAAAATGCATAATAATGACATATAATGTGTATAAAACATGTGAGTATCATCATAAAAGTAGCATGGAACATAAGAAATTATAGATACGTTTGAGACGTATCAATTGTTACGCCCTCTCTATTTGTCAATTGCCCAACTGTAATTTGTTCTCCCAACATGTTGTTTATCTTATGGGAGAGACACCACTAGTGAACTGTGGACCCTGGTCCATTCTTTTACATCTGAAATACACTCTACTGCAATACTTGTTCTTTACTGTTCTTCGCAAACAAACATCATCTTCCACACTATACATTTAATCCTTTGTTTACAGCAAGCCGGTGAGATTGACAACCTCACTGTTACGTTGGGGCAAAGTACTTTGATTGTGTTGTGCAGGTTCCACGTTGGCGCCGGAATCCCTGGTGTTGCGCCGCACTACACTCCGTCACCAACAACCTTCGCGTGTTCCTTGACTCCTACTGGTTCGATAACCTTGGTTTCTTACTGAGGGAAAACTTGCTGCTGTACGCATCACACCTTCCTCTTGGGGTTCCCAACGGACGTGTGTTAACTACACGCCAGCAAAGATATTTTCTGGCGCCGTTGCTGGGGATCTGAAGAAAAGATACTCCACAAAGATTTCTAACTCCCACGTCAACAGCACCGCGCACGATAGCGCCGAAAACACGAGTAAGAAACCTACTGATGCAATTGACCGAACAGGTCGTGGGCGGCGCAGAAGGGCGGCGCAACCGGGAGCGTTTCGGCCGAAAACAGCCGGCAGGTACGCGGCGGAGCATGCTCCTGCTCTCCCGCGCGGCAAGAACGGAGCCGACGGCGACTACTGCGGCGCTACGGCCGGACGGTGGCGCTAGGGGTGGGGGTGCTGGCGTCGCACTAGGGCAGGAAAGAAGGGGAACAAGAAGCAAATCGAAGCGGTCGATTTCGCTGTCCCTGACATGCGGGACCGGGTAAGAAATGGAGGACGCTCCAAGCGACCGCCGAGCGTCCGCGGAGACGCAAACCTGGCACATATTTGGGCCAGGTTTGCGTATCCGCGGACGGCCCGGTCACTTTGCGTCGCCCCGCTGGAACAGGCCCCAGACGCATTTCTGGTCACGGCGGACGGAGCGACCGTTTGCGTCGCGCCGCTGGAGATGCCCTAAGCAGATCGAAACTACAGCTAGCTTTATCACATCAGCACGTAGAAAAGTGCACAAATACTGTGCTAAGATAGTATGCCTATAAATATAACTATGAACAAATTAAAGTACAACAGAAGATGAGTACAACTCAGTGAAGATACGAGTACAGTTGCCTACATAGCACGAGTACGGTTACACACATAGCACGAGTATAGCGAATGACGAGTACAGTGGCGCACACGAGCGAGTACAGTGACGCACACGAGCGAGTACAGTCACGCAGATGAGCAAGTACAATCATGCACACGAGCGAGTACAGTCGCGCACACGAGCGAATACATGTACAGAAGTACAGTAACGCACGACCAAAACTACAGGTACAGAAGTACAGTCGCGCACACAAGGAAGTACTGGTACAAAAACACAGGTACAGTAGCGCACACGGGTAAGTACAGTTACTGAGTAAAGGGAAAAACTGTATCAAATATACTAAAAACAAAAGTACTTATCAGTTGAAGCACGAGTACAGTTAGGTACACATCACGATTACAACCATAGTACTATAGTAGTACAGGAAGTACGAAGAAAAATATCTCGAAACCTATCAACATGGGATCTAATTTTGAAGATCTCGACGAGAGGGTCTCAAAAGTAGAAACGGTTCGTAATTTGGACTTACAGTTCTCAAGATATTTTATTTTGAAAAAATGAATCTAGAAAACAAAAGGGAAAAAGCTGACCAACTCAGCCTCCCCTGTCTTCTCTCTCCTCCTTCATCCCCACCTTGCTTCCCTTTGCGACATGTGGCGAGTAGAGAGATCACTTCCCAGAGATTTTCTGACATCACAGCGCGCCACTTATCGCGTGCGAAGCAAGTTATCTTCCTTTCGCAAAGTTCGGAATTTTCTAGAGTTTTCGGATGAGTTCCCGTCCGAATCAAACTGTTCCTGCTGCCTATACATGCACTCCCAGGGCATCCATCTCCTTACCCTCAAAAAAAAAGGGCGCGTCTAGCGGGCGGCCGTGTGCCAGTCCGTAGTTTCTGGCGGTCGTCCAGTTTAGGAAAGTTCCTGTGATCTCTCACAAAAACGGAAAGCAAAATACGGTCTTCCTCCTTCTTTATCTCGATCTGTTTCCTCCATGAACGAAACTCTCCGGCCATGGCCACGGCACCGTGGGGATCCCGCTCCTCAATAACGGCGTCCTCTCGCCGGGCGCGACGCCGAGCCGCCTGGTCCGCCGTCCGTGCACCGCGCTGGCCTTCGTCGTTACTCTGCTCGCCCTGGCCGTCGTGATCCTTGGCGCCGGCGCCGCCCCGGCTGGCCTTCCTCCGCGAGGGAATCCCACCCCGGGTGGTCTCAGGCGCATCCGCCGCCGTTCGTGGCCGATATCGAGCCCGCATCGCCACCGTTCCCAATTAGCGCTGCACATCACGCCACGAGCCGCCGCACACCCCTCTGCTCAGCGAGCTGCCTGAGCTCCAATCCAGTGCTCTGGTGGCTGGCAACCAGAGCTCATCGTCCCGGGCTCTTCCGGTGTCCGCGTGCGGCGGCTGCTCCTGGTGCCCGCAGCACACCCCCATGTGTTGCTCCTGGTGCCCGCAGCACACCCCCATGTGTTGCTCCTGGTGCCCGCAGCACACCCCCGTGTGTGGATATCGAAATTGCTCCGTTAGAGACCAAAATTGCTCTATCAGATATAAAACTCGCTCAGTTCAATATTAAAGTTGCGCCATCTGGCACCAAAATTGCTTTGTTGGGCACCAGATTTTCTTTATTCACCAATATTGCGTCGTCTGACACTAAAGTTGCATCTTCGGGCCCCAAAAATTGTATTATCGGGCATCAAAGTTGCCATGTTGGGCATTATCGCGCACTTGAATTGCGTCGTCGGGAACCAAAGTTACGCCACCCGGTGACCAAATTTGCTCCAAATGAGCGCCAAAATTGCTCTCTCGGGTATGAAAGTTGCTCTGTCAGGCACCAAAATTGCTCTGTCATGTATGAAAGTTGCCCCCGCCGGGCACCAAATTTTTCAGAGACAATAAAAGGACATTGGAAAGTAAGTAAGTACTAGGTGAACTTAACTATCTGCATTGCATAGAGGATCAAAGGACCGGAACAAAAAGAGTAGAACCTAAACTATGCAGTAGAAGCAACATTTCTATGAACACGAGCAACATAAGCATTGGAAGGTGCCAGTAGAAACAACTATTATGGCAGTAGAAGCAACTATTATTCTAGTATATGCAACTACTATGCCTGATAAGCAACTGTTGTTCCATTTCCAGTTTAACAAAATTGCGTTTTCGGCAACCAAAATTCCGTCGTAAGGTGCCACATTTTCCCTCTAAAAAGTTGATTGTCGTAGAATTGTGATGCAACAACTTCGGGGCAGTGTCAGACAACCAACTCCAGTGCAGCGGTAGGCAACTTCGATGCATGGGTAGGCAATTCGCTGCAGGGGTACGCAACTCCGGTTCATTGGTAGGCAATTTTGGTGCAACCATAGGCAAATTCGTTTCATCTCGAGGCAACTTTGGTGGAGTGGTATGCCACTTCGGTGCAGTGGTAGGCAACGGTAAACTGTAGCGCATTTGTCGAGCATGGCAACCTAACCATCGCCACCATTGACGAGGTCCACATATACAAAGCCCTAGATTTCTGTGCACCTGACATCCACCGTTGCCACCATGGTCCCTCCACTTGGTGTCCTCGACATCGCCGGTTAGGCAACATCGCGGTAGATCTAGGCAACTTTGATGCTATGTTAGGAAACTTTAGTGCAATGGTAGGCTACTCCAGATCAGCGTTAGGTGACTTCAGAGCACCGCTAGGCAACTTTGGAGCAACGCCAGGCAACTTGTTTCATCGCTAGGAAACTTCGATGCAACTGTAGGTAACTTCGATGCAGCGGTAGGCAATTTCGGCATGCAGACAAATTCAGTTAAGCTGCAGGCAACTCTGCTGTAGGTATATGCAACTCTAGTTTATCCGTAGAGAATTTTGGTGATTTTTTCTCCACTTATCCTTTCTGTTTCTTCCTTTCGTGGGTGAAGTCTCTCCCCACATGTTGGCCACTGCCCATGATCCAGCCTGGCCGCACAATTGCTCGCCCGTCCCGCTGCAGCCGCCCTCCCCCGTGGAAGAGATCCGTGGTGCGGCCCGGCGCTGGCCTCCCGTTGTTCGCCTCCGCGCCCCCCTGTTGTGCGCCGCCGCCCACAGTGCACGTGGCCTCCTCCGCCTCTGAGGTCCGCTGTTGGGCGCCGTCGTAGCCCCTAGTGTGTGCGGCCTCCCCCGATGCGCGCTTCCGCTGCCCCTGGCGCAAGGCCGACGAGGCCCGGCTCCAGCTGCGGCTCGAGGTCTATCGCCGCCCCTGGCGTCAGCACCAACACCATTGCGCCGTCGTTTTCCTCTGCCACGCGGCGCAGATCGGTGGAGTGTCCCAGCGGCAGCGGGGACGCGTCCCTGGCGGCGGTCGCCGTCACCTTCGTCGTGCGTTGGAGCACAGAGCAGGCGCGCTGGAAGCAAGGGCGCGGAGGAAGGTGCTCCTAGGAGAAGGCGGCGGCCGGAACGGGCTTGCCAGGGAGCATGACCAGGGTGGGGCACACCAGCGTCGGTGGTGTGAAGGGGGAGGACGGGAGGTGCGATGCGGGAGTCGAGGGAGAGGAAGAAGGTGAGTGGGATCTCTTTATGGGGTTGACCGGGTCCAGCAGGTAATTTTGCGCGTCGACCACGTGATTGGTGAGCGCTCGGCTCGTACGTCTGGCGGGCGCGTGCCCAGAAGAATTCAGGAAAAAAAAAAGGGCATCTCAAAAAAAAAAAAAAAAAGGGCGTCCATCTCCTCTACCTCATCACGGGACGCGACAATCTCGTAGTACTCCGAAATCGCCAGCGTGCCCAAGCCACCGAGAAGTCTGCTTCCACGAGCTGCGTCGTCTCGGGCAAGGACCGCGCACAGTCCGCGAGGACCGCCTCAGCGCCCTCTCCGACGACCTGGTCCTTGTCATAGTGAGCAAGCTTGACACCCGCACCGCCCTCTCGACGGCCGCCCTCTCGACGGCCGTCCTCTCGAGGCGCTGGGCGCATATCCCCCGAGAACTGCCAGCGCTCGACTTCAAGGTGAGCGACATACTGCCGCCGGAGTACGACCGGACCGTGGACCTGCAGCGTGAGACGGCTTTGGACGTGGTCCTGGACGGTCTCATGGCGTGGTGGGAGATCCGCAGCACGAAGGCGTTCACGGATGGCATCACTAGCGTCTTGGCAGCGGACAGCGACGCATCACGCCGGCGCGTCCTCACTCCTCAGGACCCTTCGGCTCGAGTTTTTCTGCACAACCGACGGCGGCTACGTCGACCGCCTGATCGCGCGCCGCCGCTGTTGGCGCGTGGGGGGTGGCCGACCTGTAGGTAGTCGTGAAGCCAGCGTCCTCCTGCCATCATGACGACGGCTACGCGCCCCCCTACTGGTTCCCCCACGACCTCCTCGACGACAGCGGCAGGTCGCGCCTGCGCAGCCTGACGCTGGGCAACTGCACGCTCCCGCCGCTGCACACCTACGAGGCGCTCGCCACGCTCGTCTTGCAAGACGTGGCCGCGTCCACCCCCGTTGCCGTGTACGAGAGGCTGTTCAACGACTGCAAGCAGCTAGAGGTGCTGCATCTCAAATCATGCGGCTGCCCGGAGGAGTTTGAGCATCTGGTGGTGGACGCGCCGGGTTCGGCAATCAGGGAGCTCCTCGTGGAAGAATGCGCATTTTCACACATCACGCTGCACGCCGCCCCAATGCTCGCCCGCCTGGCGTGCCTAGGCAGAACAACGATGATCAGCTTCGGCACCGTTCCGAGCCTCACACACGTGAACTGTTGAAATATTGGGCCCACTTTTAGTGGCCCAAATTAGATTTCAGTTTTTCCTATAAATCTCAAAGCCCACATAGTGGCAGCCTTGTGAGTTTGAGACCAAGTTGGTGGCAGCTCACTAGGGAGTGGCAAGAGGTGGGAAGTTTAGTCCCACATGGAAAGTTGGGAGGAAGTTAGACCACCTTATAAGGTGGGTTGTTCCACCACTAGTAAGTGAGTGAGAATAGGAGTGCTACACGCGCGCTCCTCCTCCTCCTCGCTCGTCTCGACACGTCACGTCACGTCACGACGCGCGCTGCGCTCGTGGTGAGTGGATTGAGCCTCGAGCCGAGACTTTCCTTACTTTTTGCAGCTCAGGAAAACGAACAGAGTCCTAGACGGACGCGTCGCAGTTAGTCGGTTCGGGTCGCTCCCGGATCGTGGGCTATCTGTAACCGACTCGAAACGTTCGTGCGACGTGGGCGTGGCCCACGTTGCCTAGTGTTTCCCGAGCCTATATAATCTCCTGTCCGGCTACCGCAGAAACACATCGAATACACGAGTTAGGGTTTCCACCTCTCTCTGCTTGCGCCGCCATCGTAGCCTACTCCATCCCGCGAGCCGACGTGCATCGGAAAACGGGAGAGCAGGTCTCCGGAACCGCTCGTCCTTGCGATCCTGTACGGGAGAGGGCGAATTAGGTTTTTGGGAAGCGCTCTGCGCGACTGCTCAAGCTCTTCATCACGGGTCGTCTTCCGTCCAAGTCGTGCGGTGCTGCCTACCGTCGTCTTCAACGCCATCTACTTCGACCCGTCGTCCCTGTCGTCAACAACGTTGTCATCAACAACGTTACTGCTGCGACATCATCTGCTACACCTCCACCGCCACCTCCACCAGATCGGTACGTGCGACATATCTCGATCTGTTTAGCGATGGATGTTGTACTGTTTGC